>NC_056734.1:69721323-69848823 GCF_019279795.1 Protopterus annectens
ACTGGTATAGATGCCAAGAATAACTTATCATCTGCAAGGGTTGCAGTTGGAGAAGGTTCCCCTCCATTTCTACTCTTTTCTGCCTCTATCCCATGTGCCTTATGTGAGACTGTTTTATCACACGATTTCCATACTTCCAACATTGCAGTGTTGTGTTCATTTTCTCATCCATGGCAACTGATATCATGGTCCTATAAAGGGTGGTGGGAGCTCATTCTCCCAAGCAGAGAATGCCTATGGGTCCTGAGTGCCAGTAGCAGGAATTTGTTCTTGGCAGGGTTGAACTTGTCTAGAATATGATGTCTTCTGCCATTGAAGGAAACATGTAAGCCTAGGAAGAGACAAACTATATTAATGGGCAGGTGATATGCGGGTACAGTAGGTACCACTGTCACACTTGTTATCCTGGCTTATCAGCACAAGACCAAATTGGTCAGGGACAGGCAGATGGTAAAGGACAAGAATATGCTGGACAATGGGTCTCTCAATAGTTAGGTATTAGAAGCGAGAGAGGGACAAATGCTGTATATAGGCACGCAGAGAGTTTTAATGACCATCATTTAAAGTTTTTATTTATTGAACAGGTTAAACAGGATCCACAAAGGAAGATAATGAATGAACATCTTGACTTGTGTGAATTGAAATGGCAAGTATTACTGAATGCGACAATTCTTCCTTGGATAAATGAAGCCTGTTCTATTCACTCTGTTTTAAAACTGAGGCATTATACTGTTTCTAACTGCTGCTAATGGTTTTTAAATGTTAAGAGATTTTTTTCTGTGATTGGTTGTTTTTAATTGAGCTACAATGGGTTGGGTATAAAAAGTCAATCGGTGTATTTGTTGTTTGTTCTGACAAAGTTCAAAATTTTGGGAATGAAAGCGCTTAACCTTAATAAATTTCCGTTTTAGAATCTTGGACTGGCTCTTTTTCTCCACCTTGACTACCATAGGTGTGTGCAGTTTTTAGTTTGGTTATCCCTGTTTGGCCCTTGGTCTCTCAATAGTTAGCAAGCAAGGTGTACAGTGGGACAGGCAGATCTATTCAAGAATACATTGGGAATTGCAGAGGATGGAACCTCAATGGCAGCAGGAGTGGTGGCTCACAGAGGCACACGTGTTGTACAGTAGGTAGAGATACCATGCCAGGGGTGTTCTGTCAGGATGCCCTCAGCATCTACCCATCAGAGCTAATCCTTTGAATCTGCTATTCACCTCCACTATGCACTCCTATGGAATATTTCTGAGCTCGTATCTACTTGATTTGGGGCTTTTCTTGTTTCTTTAATTTTATTCTAAACTTTGTGATGAAAAGCTGATGGCCTGAGCCACAGTCAGCTCCATGTCTTATTTTTTCTGTCTGCAAAGAGCTCTTGACTGCAAACTATTTAGTCAGTCTGATTTTGGTATCTAATGCCTGGAGATACCCATGTAAAAAAAACAATCTCTTAGGCTACTGAGAGTGTTTGCTTTAATCAGTAAATTACCTTGGCAAAATTAAACTAGTCTATGCTCTACTTCACTGTCAATACACTAAGGCCATAATTGCTAATTATTACAGCTGTTCTTTGACTATCAACTTTAGTATTCTAGTCTCCTATGAAGAAATACATTTTATTTTATTTATTTATTTTTTGGTGTTATATCCAAAAGTGCTGCAGATACTTATAAAGCTGGTCAACTTCCTCCTCTTCAGCATCTGTTGTAGCAGTACAAACGTGTATCATCATAATGTTGAAAGGGCTCCCCTTGGAGTCTGATTATGAATGTGCTTTAACCTTGCCTGGAATAGATTAATCATGGTAGGAGTAACAAAAAATCAACAGCACAGGACAATCACTGAGTATTGTTTGCTTAGAGACAGGACAACTCTTCTTATCCCCAGAATAGAAAATAGACAGTTGTTCAGCTTTCCTGAAGGGCTTAGTTCTGTCAAGGTAGCACCTGAGCTGCCTGTGCACATCCAAGGTATGCAAAACCTTCTCTCTCTTGTTTTTAGGAAAGAAAAATAAAAGGTATGTACGATAGATACATAACGATAGATCTGTTAGATCCATGTTGTCTAATTTTTGTATGGTTCAATGCATGGGTTGTCGGATCCGATAAAATCTGACTTGGATACCATTCCTGAATTTTTGTCTGGTTCAACGCATGGGTTGTCAGATCCGATAAAATCTGACCTGGATACCATTCCTGAAGCTTTTGGATCTAGGCCTCTGACTCTTTCCCACCCATAATTCCCTCCACTTCACCTCAGTACCTCAGATCAACCTGCCCTACCAAAATAAAACTTATATCCTAGATACCATACACAACCTACTAAAAATTACTCTCAGCCTGTAAGGGCTGTTCACATGATACTCCATTTGGACACCAAAGCCTACTAGGTGATAATTTAGAAGGAAGAAGGAGAGAGGGAGGTTGAACTGGACAACACAGATCTATCACTATAGTAAGTACATAACTTTTCCATCTGATGTTACCTATTTTTGTCCAATTCAATGCATGGGACAGATTCCCAAGCTCTTATAAACTGGGTGGTTTCAAAGAAGAACGTTCCTGAGATTGAATTAAAGGGGGAATATGATCTAGACTGTAAATCCAGTTTATAGTGAGGGACAAAGGTGTGTACTGTTAACCAAGTTGTGGCAGTACAAATATCATCAATAAGGAGCCTATTCATAAAGGCTGTAGATGTGGCAATGGCCCTTGTGGAATGTGTTTTGGGATTCGTTTGCAGGGATAAGCTTTTTTTGTATATACAAATGAAATGCAATCTGATAACCATCTTGAAAGTGTTACTTTAGAAATCACTTTGCCTAATTTTGCTGTAGAAAAGGTAAGGAGTAACTGCCCTGAAGGTAGAGTCTACGTTGGTGATGGACATCCAGCGTGTGCAGAATGTGTTCCCCTTTGTTTGAAAATCTGGGAAAAAACACAAGTAAATCAACTGATTGTTTTAAGTTGGTCTCAGATGCCATCCTGGGTAGGAAAGATATGTTAGTTCTTAAGGAAACTCTGTCTTTGTGAAAAACTAGGTAAGGGGTTTGAAGGAAAGAGCTTTTAACTCTGAAATTCATTTGGCCAATGTAACAGCCACAAGAAAAAAAGTCTTAAAAGTGATAAACTTCAAGCCCATCATTGCAGCTGGTTCAAAGGAGGACCGATTTAATGCTAGGAGGAAAACAGTGATATCCTATGAAGGTGTTGGGTCACCAATTGCAGGACATAGAAGGAATGTTCCCCTCAGAAAGGCTTTGGAAATTTTTAGAGATGCTATGGTGGTGTCATTCTGACATACGTAAAAATCAAAAATTGCAGCCATATGCATCTAACTACACCTAACTATGTATGTATGTAAAATCAAAATTGTTGTAAACTGTGTGTGCATATAAATTCAAATTGCTGTAAATAGTAACCATGTTAAAAATGCATGATGTATGTAAACTGTAACCATGTTAAAAATGTGGAGCTTTTCTCCCCGAGCCTCCACTGAAAACGGGTTACATAACCAGACTAACTATCCCGGTACACAAATGTCAAATAAATAAATAAATATGAACCTTTAAAAGTGGAGAAACTAGAGCCACTGTGAAAAAGTTCAGACAGAAACTCCAATATAGAATAAACGGGGGCTGAAAAGGGTCTTTGCCTTTCGATACATCCCAGGAAGAAAATCTTTTCCATTTGCTGTGATAAACCTTTTTTGCGGATTGTTTTTGAGAAGCTGAGATAACATGAACAACTGATGATGGCAGCAAGGCATCTCTGACTACAGTCAAAACTTGAGTAACCAGGCGGTTAGTTTCATGGATTTTGATCCACAGGAGGCAATCCGGCCAGGTGAGTCAAAAGGTTTGGATGTTGCTCTAACATCCAAAGTGGATGTACTAGCAGAAACCACAAGAAAGAGAATCGTGTTTGTTGCGACCGGAAGGCAGCATTGACGATCACTCTGGTCTTGCACCTTCTTGCTTTCTGGATAAACGTGTTTATTAAAGGCAATGGGGGAAATCAGGGCAAAGTAACTGCTGCATTTGTTGTTCAGGTAAGATTTAGAGAGTGTGCAGCAAGGCTGGTTTCAGTGGCTGAAAATTAACTTCAGCTCTGCTAGACTGAGGGACTACTCCTAAAGCAAAGATGGTTCTGCTCAGTTTGTCAATACACTGGCTGTGTGTGTTGTTACCAGAAATCGGTTTGAAGACATCGCCTGCAGCCATACTGTTATGGCTTCCCAACACAGAGAGTGCAAGCAGGCTCCTCCCTGTTGGCTGATGAACCAGATTACTGCCATGTCTGTCTAGATGAAAAATCACACCACTGGGAAGAAAGTCCTGAAAAGCCTGCAATACTAGGGGGGACTACTTTCATCTCCAAGACACTGATGTGAAGACTGGCTCCAGATGTGTCCAAGAACCTTGGATTATCCTTCCTTACAAATGCCCCCACCCAAGAAGGGAGAACTCTGCAGTTACAACAGCCTGTGGTTGATCCAGGTAAAAGGTCTGACCTGCTGTCAGCGATGGAAACTTTATCCACCAACTGATATGATCCTTGCAATTCTGAGTAATGCAAATCTTGGTGTGTTAAGGATGAATGTTTTGTGACAATTAAACATAAAGAGTCCACTGAAGTACTCTCATGTGGAATCTGACTAGTGGAACCAGCGCAACTGTAGAGGCCATCAGGCCTAACGGTCGAAGAATTAGTCTTGCTGGGGGTGATGGATGTTGAAGTACTTCTGAAACCACCAAACAAAGGGACAGCAGTCTGGTGTTCAGCTGTTTGTGAAGGTGTGTCCAGGTGGCATCCAATGAACTCTATTTGTGGTTTTGGCACTAGGTGACTCTTGGATAGGTTTATTGTAATTCCCAAATTCTGCATTAAGTGAAGCAAGAGGTCTAAATGATGTAACAACAGATTAATGGAGGTAGAAGTGAGGAGTCAATGGTCAATATGGGAAAAAAATCGGATCCCTAGCAAGTGCAGGTACTCTGCAACCACTGCCAATAATTTGGTAAACACGCTGGGGGCTGTGGTGAGACCAAATGGCAGCACTCTGAATTGGTAACGATTGTCCCCCAGCCAGAAATGAAGGAATCTCCTGGAATGCCTCTATCTTTACAAGACAGTATGCATCCTGAAGATCTATGGAGCACATCCAATTGTCCTTCCACAAAAGAGGCAATATGGACTGAATCGTGACCATCCAGACCTTGGTCTGTCTTACAAACTGATTTAGATGACTCAGACCAAGAATGGGTCTGAGGTTCCCTGTCTTTTTAGGTAGTAAAAATAACCTGGAATAGACTCTGGATTCTAACTGGTCTTGGGGACCAGCTGGATGATTCTCTTCTCTAACAGCTTGGAAATCTCCGCTACTGTGGGTTCCCATTGACTGGGTGGAATGTCAGAGACTTTTTTCTTCATTGTTGGGTAACAGAAAAAGGGAATTGAACAGCTTCCAGATATAATTTTGAGCACCCAAGAATCTGACATTATGCTTTGCCAGGCCAGAGTGCATGGAGAAGCAACATCCATTAGAGCTACCTCCTCCTCCTCTGCCACTAGAAGGTCTACCCTAGGAGTGTGCTGATAACAGCCTTGTGATTTCCAAAACCATATCTTCTTGGCACCCCTCTGATTCCTACAGAATGTCCTTTTCAGGGCAGATTCCCACTGCAGAGAGAGTTTTGCCATCTTGTTGACTCCTTGTTAATGTTTCTTTTACCTTTAGTTCAAAAAGTGTGGAACCATCAAACATGGCATTAATGAAGGATGTCTTAAAAGACATCCATGAAATCACAGAGGCGCATCCAGGCATGTCAGCATATGGTGATGCTGGTGCCCATGGCCCTAGTTGTGCTCATGTCAGCATATGGTGATGCTGGTGCCCATGGCCCTAGTTGTGCTATCAGCTATGTTAGATAGCAAACAAAGTGACAATTATGATGTAGACTGAAGGGTAGAAAACAGGGAATCCATGGATTTCTGAACAAATGCAGGTAAATTACCTGAGACAGACTTGGAAAGCTCTTTGGTGAAGTCTCTCTGGTGACATGAGCTAAGCAGTTCAGTGCTCTGACGACAAAGGTCACTGAAGTATATGTCCACTTCTCCAATCGATCCAACCCCGCTGACTTCCTATTAGGGTAGTGGACAGAGGAACTTTCTTCTGATAATCCCTTCTTGGTGGCCACTGCTACCACCATGTCATCCACTGGTGGACCTCTGCTCCAATGTTTCCTGTTTGTAAGTGCTACCAACATTTTATCTGGTTTCTTAGGTACTGGTTCTTTCTATGCCCACTGAGCCATAAGATCAATAAGGGGATAAACAGGCAGTACTACCCAAGAAGAAACTGAGCCAGAACCAAAGGCTTCCTTGGTCTCAGCTGGTAAAGGGCTGTCTATGGACCAACACTCTCATTGTTTCATCTATTCAAGGATCTCAGTGAAGGTGACATCTTCTGAGGGGACTCAAGAGGATCCCTCCTCTTCATTCTAGTTTGTGTCTTCAGTGAAAAACTCTGGAGACAAGTCTATGTGCTTTTGTTTACATTCTGCTTCTCGAGTTCCTGTACTGGTGGGTGATCGGAAGGGTAAGATTTAGACTGGATGCTTATGAGGTAAGCAGTCTCAGATGCTCGTGCTACCAAATGTCCCTGCTGGATAGAATGAAGAAAAGAAGTAGCAGAATCCACGTCAGGCTTCGGTGTAAGTGAGCGGAGTGGTAGTGCCTTAACTTTGGGCAAAGCAAAACCCTCTAAAAAGCTTAGAAGGCTGAACATGCAATCAGTGTTGAAAGGGATCCTACCAATTGGTGCACCACCATGCGGTAATTACAAAAAGTAATGTTCTTTAAATCATTTACATATCTACATTGAGTGCAGGCTCCAAATTTTACCATGTCCCTAGCTTTAACTAATTGTCTCTAACATTCTTGTTCCTCCTTTCATAAATAAAATTTTATACTTTTCATTTACCTAAATATTTCAAAGAGCATTACTATCAGTGTTTAACCCAAGATGGTGGCACTAAATGGTAGGTTTGACTGTAATATCAAGGGTTTGTTTATGTAGTACAGTGTGTAACATGCCCAGCATTTTATGTGGGTAAAACTGAACAACTTCTAAGAAAAAGAGTCTACCAATATTATGCTATAAAGAATGGTGAAACTACTAATGCTTTTTATATTTATAGACATACTGTGACCTATATTGGGCACAAGAAGGTTTATTTATTTATTTATTTATTTATTTATTTATTTTTGGGGGGGGGGGTGTTGCTGGATTTTTAGGGGTGGTGAATGACAGGCATTATTAGACTCAAGAGTATTACACTGACAAATGCTTGAAAATGATCCATTCCCCTGGAATAAATTATAAACTTTCTAAGAATAGTCTTTTGCATTGGAGAAGGGTTAAGTTATGAGTGGTGATTGTTTTTACAGCTTGAGGTTGGGATTATTTAGTGAATTAGTAGCCAAGAGAATAGAGTTTTATTAAAGACATTCATTTTTATTAAAGTAATGCATTTTAGATTCTTACAAAACTACATGAAGTTGATTGATTTTTTATGAGAAATGTTATGTAAATATTTTTTAATTTATACCTGTAGCTGTAAACTACTTGAAGTTCATTAACTTGCATTTATGTACACCATTTTATTAGTATATTTGTGGTTACAAGACAGAATCAAATGTTACTTAAAACTGACTTTTGAGGTAAGGTAGATTGGGTCTATGAAGTTCTAGTATTATGAATGAAAGCATTTGACAACTAAGTTCTGGGAATTATCTTCTACCAGCATGTTTTTTGTTTTAAGATCTACTGCTATGGTAAGTTTATTTACTCAGCTGTACTATGATCATCATTTAATTACTACTATCTTAGCAATATGGGTATACTTATAGCTTAAACTGACTGGGAGAAGGGAGGAAGAAGGTCCAGGAGCCTCCAGAAATTGGTCCTAGCAAAGCCTGTCCTAGACCTGGAGAAACAATCTAGTTTGTAGTGCTTTGTAAAGGTATTTAAAGAGGACCAAGTTGCAACTTATGGAATACTTCTAGAATCCAACTTTTTCTGAAAAGCTACAGATGAAGCCAAGGCCCTGGCAGAGTGAGGCTTGACCCTACCTGAACTGCCTTTTTGTGGTGGGTATATCTCTGCTATCTTTAAACAAAACAAAAAAAAAAAAAAAAATATTGCTTTTCTCCCACTTTCTGAAATTAAAAAAAAAAGTTCAGTTACATATTTGCTGTTCTGAACTGTTTGTAAGTTTCTTTGAGGCCATTTCTTGCTTGGGATAAAGGGAAGTCTCTGTGTTCATCAGTGGCAGTGGTAAACACTGAACAGCCTGCCTGCCCCTGTGGGAGTGGTTACTGCCTAGAAACTGTAGTTTTATTGGCCATTTTGGGTCAATTCCAAACTCCTTGATCCCCCTCTCTTAAAACTCGATTGCCTCGTGGTTTTGGCATCTTTTCAGACTTTTTGGCTGTTGGCAAAGCACCCACCAAAAGGAGAAAACGCTGAGAGAAGAAAGGAGCCACTTCTGAGATTTTAAGTATTTTTCTTCAGATTATTTGTTAAGATTTCTGCATTGCCGCCTACTTTTTAGCATTTTCCAGCTTGCTAAACTTGATATCTGTATTAGGAACTGTATTTAGAACACATCTAGAGCCTGTTCACTGCATTTCCTGTGTTGCACTTATTTTAAAATAGTTTTTTTCTTAAAACTTGCATTTTACCTGTCTCTGGCCTAGCACTCAAGTGTGGGGTCATTTATTGCACTGTTCTAACTTGTTGCTACTTGTGTATCTCTGCTATATTTAAACAAAACAAAAAAAAAAAACAAAAAGATCTTGCTTTTTTCCCCACTTTCTGAAATTAAAAAAAAAAGTTCAGTTACAGATTTGCTGTTCTGAACTGTTTGTAAGTTTCTTGGAGGCCATTGCTTGCTTGGGCTAAAGGGAAGTCTCTGTGTTCATCAGTGGCAGTGGTAAACACTGAACAGCCTACCTGCCCCTGTGGGAGTGGTTACTGCCTAGAAACTGTAGTTTTATTGGCCATTTTGGGTCAATTCCAAACTCCTTGATCCCCCTCCCTTAAAACCCGATTGCCTCGTGATTTTGGCGTCTTTTCAGACTTGTTGGCTGTTGGTGAAGCACCCACCAAGAGGAGAAACTACTGAGAGAAGAAAGGAGCCACTTTTGAGATTTTAAGTATTTTTCTTCAGATTATTTGTTAAGATTTCTGCATTGCCGCCTACTTTTTGGCGTTTTCCAGCTTGCTAAACTTGGTATCTGTATTAGGAACTGTATTTAGAACACATCTAGAGCCTGTTTACTGCATTTCCTGTGTTGCACTTATTTTAAAATCGTTTTTTTCTTAAAACTTGCATTTTACCTGTCTCTGGCCTAACACTCAAGTGTGGGGTCATTTATTGCACTGTTCTAACTTGTTGCTACTTGTGTATCTCTACTAATTTTAAACAAAAAAAAAAAAATCTTGCTTTTTTCCCACTTTCTGAAATTTAAAAAAAAGTTCAGTTACAGATTTGCTATTCTGAACTGTTTGTAAGTTTCTTGGAGGCCACTGCTTGCTTGGGCTAAAGGGACACCTCTGTGTTTCATCAGTGGCAGTGGTAAACACTGAACAGCCTGCCTGCCCCTGTGGGAGTGGTTACTGCCTAGAAACTGTAGCCTTATTGGCCATTTTGGGTCATTTCCAAACTCCTTGATCCCCCTTCTCTTAAAACCCTCTTTTGCACGTTTTTGCGCATAGCGCAGTATCGGGTAGCGCCGCTTAATCAGGTTTAAACTATTCCCGGCTCCACAAAGTCTGCTCTTCACTTTTTCCCTCAGAACTGTTCCAAATCTCACAGTAAGCACTCTATTTTCCTTCTAAAACCCAGCAGTAGCTAGGATAAGTGTCTTATAAGTAAGCACTAATAAACTAAAGCACTATACCCTCTTATACTCCCTTTAAGTACTTGGCTCCCTATTGGTCCTTTTTGATCAAGTCAAAAAGTAATTCCTTATACTATTCTGGCATGTCCAAAAGTCAGTTTCAGGTTTACTCTCCAGTCCAGTTGGTGAATATGGGAATCTTGTGGCAATGTTACAACTGCCTTATGTACACAGACCACCCTCTCCTCTTCCCAACAAGCTCAAATATATGTGAGAGATGCAACCATATAGCCAAACTGTAGGCTGAGCTCTCTCAACATAGTACTGGCACTGTCAGTCTGGGGGAGAAGGTAATCACACACACCACAAATCCAGTCTCACATAGACCTATTGCAACAGCACACCAAACACATAAACACACAAGAACATACTCGGAGGCTCTAAATAAAAATCTGCCCAAGCAACAGAGACCTCCAAAGCAGACATCCAAGCAACTGCTACCCCACAACAATACCCACGTATCACATAGTTCACAAAGTCAGTGTACCACACAGTCACAGCCCTTAAGGCTAAACAACACACCTAATACACTTGTAATAGGTGACTCTATTGTCAGACACACTGACGTCCCTCTCACCAGGCTGAACAAGGAGAAGGTCACTGTAAGCTGCCTGTCGGGTGCCAGGACCCGCCACATAACACAAGCACTCAGGTCACTCCAAAGCAAGTACAAATATGACTCTGTCATTGTCCATGCTGGTGTGATTGACCTGAGACGTACCTCCCTGGATTACATGAAAAGAGACATAGAGGAGCTCTCTGATCATGTGGCCCAGGCCGGTATGACCCTGACCTTGAGTAGCATCTTACCCTCACCAAGAATGATACCACAGTATAAAGACAAAATGATCAATTTCAACAATTGGCTAAAGTATTGGTGTCACTCAAAGGGGATCCGGTGTCTGTCAGCCTGGGATGACATGCTTGACAAGCCACATTGCTTCGCTAGGGACAGCTTGCACCTGTCACCCCTGGGTTTTCGAATACTGGCCAAGGCTCTTGCCACCCCCATAGTGCCTTTTTTAGGCAAGGCTCAAAAGACAAACCCACCTCCTTAGACAACACAAGGAAAAAGAAACTAAGGGTAATGCTGCTCAACGCCAGAAGTCTAAACCTCAAGATGCACGCACTCGAGGCTCTCCTCAGTATGGAGAATATCGATATCTGTGCAGTAACAGAAACCTGGTTCAAGGCTCCCGAGAGCACCCCAGCACTACCAGGCTATACCTCATACCATTCTTTTCGGCCCCAAAACTCGGACCGAACCACAAGAGGATGGGGAGTATCCATATTCATCAAAGATACCCATACCTCCAGGCTAGTGGCACTGCGCAAAGCATCTGAGACCATCCATGTGCAACTAACAGTGGGCAAAACTGCCTTCCAGTTTGTAGCCTGCTACAGACCACCCTCCTAAACTCAGGAACCCCACTTGGCTTTCCTGAAGACACTGGAGAATATGAAGGTCTCTCCAAACACCATTATATTGGGTGACTTTAACTACCCAAACATAGACTGGGAGCACTACTCAAGCCCCAACACCCCAGCAGTTCCTAGAATTTATAAACTCAAATGCTATGGAAGAACTGGTCACCACTCCCACAAGGGGGGAAAACATATTGGACCTGATCATCACCAACATGGGGACTCTATGTTCCATACCAGAGGTATACCCCTCATTGGTAAGATCTGACCATAAATTAATCACTATGGACATCCATATCCCATCCCCACCCCCAGCAAAGGAAACCATGGTCAAAAACTTCTCAAAAGCAAACTTCCCACTTCTCAAAACCGAGGTGGAATCCTTCAAACCCCCAGGGCCAGTGGAAAATATGGCCACACTGCAGAATCCTTTACAACGCATTCTATGCATACCTACAGGAATACATGGATCATGCTATCCCAAATAAAACCAAGACACACTCCTCCAAAGGCAGGAGACCTGTCTGGTGGACCCCAGCCATAAATAAGCTGTACAACAGAAGGAGGAAGCTACTACATGATAGAGAAAATCCCTGAAAGGGAAGGCAACTCTGATCAGTACTAGCAAGAAACTACGATCCCTCATAAAATCATCTAAGGCTAGCTTCGAAAGAAAAATTGCACAAGACGCTAAAGATAATCACAAGGCTTTCTTTAGTTATGTCAGAAACCTGGGTGGAAACTCCCAGATATGCTCTGAGTTAGTGCAAAATGACAAAAAATACACTGAACCCACAGACATTGCCAACATCCTGGCAGACAGGTTCAGTGCAAACCCCCCCCCAAATGAGCAAATGACTATCCCAACAGAGTGTAGCCTCCCTGACATCACAGATGCACAGGTGAGAGCTGCCCTCTCCAAAGCAAAAAACACAGCATCAATGGGACCGGATGGTGTTCCGGGCTGCGTTTTACATGAGCTCCAAGTAGAACTGAACCATCACTTAAAATCACTGTTCAGTCTCATCCTTACAACAGGATATGTACCCAAAGAATGGCATACAGCAACAGTGGTCCCACTCCATAAAGGTGGTGCCACAACAGACCCCGGAAACTATCGCCCTATAAGCCTAACTAGCCTGGTCTGCAAAGCTATGGAGCGTATCATCATGGAACTCATAAACAAAGACATTGGGAACCTCCAAACACTGGATCCTACCTAATTCGGCTTTGTTAAGGGCAGATCTTGCCCCTTGAACCTAGTCAATTTCTATGAAACAGTCACCAAGGCCATAGATGAAGGGAAGGTAGTCCACACAGCCAACCTTGACCTTGCAAAAGCCTTCGACACAATACCCCACTCGGGCATCATAAATAAGCTCACCAGCTTAAATATCAACCCTATGTCACAAGATGGGTTGCAAACTGGCTTAGGGATAGAACCCACATGGTCAGAATTGCAGGTGCCATGTCAGACTCTAAACCAGTTACAAGTGGCGTCCCACAAGGCTCAGTCCTGGGACCTCTCTTGTTTGGTATATATTTCTCTGAGGTACAGGCTAACACAGGAGGACTATGGCTGACAAAGTTTGCAGATGACTGCAAACTGGGAGCCATAATCGACTCGCTGGCTGACACAAGCATCCTCCAAAAAGGTCTCACAGAGACGGATAACTGGTGCCAGAGCCATGGCCTAAAGCTAAATGCCAAAAAGTGCATAGTCATCCCCTTTGGAAAAAACAAAGTGCCCACAAATTACCACATAGGTGGTAATCCATTAATCTGGAAGAAGTAATTAGGGATTTGGGGACCCAAGTAGACTGCAATCTCTCCTTTGACAATCACATTGCCAAAGTGGTTAGAAAGACATTCTATATAGCCCACCTTATCATGAAGGGTTCACATCTAGATCAAGAGAGGTCATTGTGCCCCTCTACTCATCACTCATCAGCCCCATAATTGAATACAATGCCCCATTTGGGATGTACCTTACTTGACACCTGCTACAACTAGACAGACCCCAAAAGTACCTCACCAAGAGGATCAAGGGACTCAAACAGATGCCCTACGCAGTTAGGCTAAAGAAACTCCAGCTCTACTCAGTTGCTTACCCCCTACTCAGAGGCAATCTGTGCCTGACGTATAAAGCCATGTCCAACCCAGAATTAATGGACATGCTCCACCTCAAGAAATCCAAATCCATCAGAACTACACATGCCAGTGACTTAAACCTCAGCACAGAAATAAATAGAACATGCTGGAGAGACAGATTCATATCCCATAGACTCCCCTCACTCTGGAACAAAATCCCAATCCATGTCAGACAGAGACCCTCAATGACCCTCTTCAAGAAGAATCTTGATGTTTGGATGGGAGATCGTAAATTTACCCCTGGGATCTCTTCTGTGTCATTGCTAGACAGAGGCACGGTAAACTAACCTTAAATGGACTATCTTCTGTGACCTACTATACAGAGGCACAAGCAACTAATCTAAGAAGGGTGGCGAAAGCCAAACACTCTGGCTAGGCTTGTAAATGCCCTAGGACAGATAGCCTAGTATCAACCTATGAACCTATAACAAAAGGTAACAGCATTTCACAAACATTTGGTTATAGTCTGCTTTGACACAGGTTGTCATTTCTTTTTACCTTTACAAGAAATGAGAAACTGATGAGAGTTCTTGAAAATTTTAGCTCAGTCAAGATAAAACATGAGTTGTTTGTGAACATTCAAAGTATGGAGAATCCTTTTGCCCTCATTTTTTAGTTTCTGGAAAAAAGACAGGGAAATGGATAGCTTGGCTCAAAGTAAAGTCAAATACCACTATAGGTATAATGAGAGGATTAGTTCTTAAGGAAACCCTCTCATTGTGGAAAATGAGATAAGGCTGACCCAACATAAGAGAGTGCAACTCAGATACTCTTCTTGTAGAAGTCAGAGCAATCAGTAAAACTGTTTTCCATGTTAAGAACCTCAAGTCAGCCTAACAGCTTGTTCAAGTAGGTCAAAACTTCACGTTTCTAAGACAAAATTAAGATCCCAAGGAGAAGCCACCTGTTTTCTAGCAGGCTTGGTATGTAGCAGCCCTTTAAAAATATTTTCACATAGGACTGCAATGAAAAAGGGGAGCAGACATGTTTAAATGGTTGACAAATGTATCTTCATAGAGATGTAAATAGAGAAGTAAGACATGTCAGAGTATAACTAACAAAATATTGCTGAACCAGGAAAAAAAGAAGTTATGTACTTACCATAATGTTCCATGTGAGTTGTTAGTCTCACCTTCATTCTTACAAATGGTTTGGAGCCGATCCCTCGGCTCCAAGTCAGCCGCTTTCACAAGCTCGTGGTTTTCGAGTAGCTCAAGGCCAGGTCCCTATCCCATGATGCTCTCTGCTTCACCTCAGATCTAGTTTGCTGATTCCAACATATACAATATAAGAAAAACATGAACATTACTCCAGTCGGAGTAAGAAATCCTACACAAAGACCCACCAGACTGCAAATCTCTTACTCGTTCTTCAAGAAGCCTGGAGGGGATAGGCAGGAAGGAATGTAAGAATGAAGGCGAGATAAACAATTCACATGGAACGTTATGGTAAGTACATAACTTCTTTATGTGAAGTTGTTCAATCTCGCCGTTCATTCTTACAAATGGGTAGCGTCCCAAGCACCATTCATCCTGGGTCACAGCAGTATATTCTTGAGGATAGTGGAACCAAAGGAAGCCCTGTCCCTGGAGGCCTTATCTACTTTATAATGCATAATGAAGGTATGTGGCTTTAACGAAGTGGCAGTTGCACATATTGTGTCTAACGGCAGTCTAGCCATATAAGCCGAAGAAGTAGAAACAGCTCTTGTGGAATGTGCCTTCACGTTATGTTCTAACGGTTGATTTACGGAAGAATATATGAATTTTATACAGTCAGTCAACCATTTGGAAAGAGTGACTTTTGACACCGGTAGCCCTTTCTTGGTATCAGAATGAGACAAAAAGTTGTTCTGATTTTCTAAATTCTTTTGTTCTATCCAAATAGAATCTGAGTTGTCTGTGAACATCAAGTTTATGCAACGTATACTCCAACTTGTTGGAATGGTTAGTGAAGAAAGTTGGGAGTTCAATAGTTTGATTTAGATTAGCCTCTGAACGTACCTTTGGAAGGAAGGAAGGATTAGTCCAGAGCGACACTCTGTCAGGGTGAAAAATCAAATATGGGGGTTTAATAGAGAAGGCCTGAAGTTTGGACACCCTACGTGCTGATGTAATGGCCACCAAGAAAATGGTTTTCCAAGACAGGAATTTTAGTTGGCAGGAGGATGCAGGCTCAAATGGAGGAAGAATAATCCTAGATAGAACAAAATTTAGGTTCCAGGAAGTGAAAGGTTGTCTAACTGGTGGTGTGAGATGTATGGTTCCTTTTAAGAAGGCTCTACATAACCTGTGAGACATAAGATTAGAACCTTCCGATCCAAGGTGAAAATTTGAAATTGCAGCCAACTGAACACGTATGGTAGCTGCCACAGCACCTTCATTAAAAAGCTTAGTCAAGAACTCTAATATTCTAGCAACTGGGGCAAAGTACGGGTCAATATCATTTTGAAAAGCCCAGAAAGCAAACCGCTTCCACTTGCTGGCATATAACTTTCTGGCTGAAGCTTTATGTGAGGATACAAGGATATGCTGCACCTCCAAGGAAAGATTGTGGGACCTGTCTATGTTGGAAATTGGAGCAGCCCAGCTGTCAATCTGAGGGAGTGAAGTAAAGGATGAAGAGCCCCTGATGAGTGTATCAGCAGATCTGGAACTGGGTCTAGAATCCAAGGTTCCTCTAGTTGGTAGAGTCGAAGGAAGGGGTACCAAAACTTTCGAGGCCAATACGGGGCTAACAGAATTACAGCCCTCCCCAAGGCTTTGGCTTTCTGCAGAAATTTTGGAATCAGGGGAATGGGTGGAAATGTATATAGGAATCCCAGGGACCAAACGTGTATGAGAGAATCCCTTGAGTTTTCCCCTGGTGGGGGATTCAGGGCAAAGTAGCTTCTGCATTTGGCATTCATGGGGGATGCAAATAGGTCGCAGCAAGGCTGGTCCCATCTGCAAAAAATCATCTCCGCTACGTCGTCTTTGAGGGACTACTCATGCGGCATCAGAATGGCTCTGCTTAGTTTGTCCGCATTCACGTTGGATTTTCCCGGGATGTGCGTCGCTATCAGAAAGCGCCCGGTGGATACAGCCCACTGCCAGACTCTTAAGGCCTCTCGAGACAGGGGATAAGACTTGGTTCCCCCTTGCTTGTTGATATACCAGACTACTGACATGTTGTTGGTCTGAATCGCAATCATTCCCAAAGGAAGAGTCTTGGAAGTACTGCAATGCCAAAAGTACTGCTATCATCTCCAGGACATTGATGTGCAATTGTGACTCTGTCTCTGACCAGGTGCCTTGGGCTGTTCTTCCCTGAACCCCCCCCCCTCACCCTATCAGAGAAGCTTCCTTGGTCACCATGGCTGATGGCAGGGGAAGAACAAATGGATGACCTACTGTTACATGGTGGCTGGTCAATCACCATTGAAGATCCTTTTTGCATGAATCTGTAATGATTATCAAGAATGACATCGGAAGTTGTTGGAAAGACCACTGGGTGAAGAGTAACCATTGAAGTATTCTCATGTGCATGCACCCTAGAGGAACTGCTATGAGAGTTGCTGCCATAGTACCTAGTAGTTTCAAAACTTGAGAGGCTGGTACTTTTTTGTGTGTCAGAATCTCTGATGCCTGTTGCCGAAGTGTGACTATTCTTTCCAGTGGCAGTTTTACCAATGCTGGTGGTGGTGTCTGAATCTGCTCCGATAAAGGAAATATGCTGCGATGGTGACAACACAGATTTGTTGAAATTTATAGTCATTCCTGACTGAGAACACAGTTGTAGAGTGTGATCCCTGGATTGAACTAGTTGATGCCTGGAGGTGGTGGTGAGGAGCTAGTCGTCCAGGAACGGAAACACTCGAAACACTAGATGCCTCAGGTGAACCGTAACCACTGCCATGCATTTGGTAAACACTCTGGGGGCTGTTGTGAGACCAAAGGGCATTGCTCGGAACTGATCATGACTGGCTCCTAGCCGGAAACGTAGGTGATCTCCGGATGGTCTGGCAATTTTGATATGACAGTATGCATCTTTGAGATCTCTAGAGCACATCCAATCACCCGTTCCTAGAAATGGAAGAAGTGACGAAGCGTGACCATCCGGAACTTCTTCTTTACAAAAGTGTTGAGATTGCTGAGGTCTAAGATGGGCCTCCAGTCCCCTGTTTTCTTTGGAACTAAAAATAATCTGGAGTAGGTTCCGGATCCTATCTGGTCTGCTGGGACCAGCTGGATGACTCTTTTTCCAGCAACCTTTGAATCTCTATGGTTACATGATCCCTGAGACTGGGTGGAACGTCTAGGATTTTCTTTCGTATGGAGGGAGGTTCTGTGAAAGAAAGGACATATCCTCTGTTGATAATGCTTTGTACCCACGAATCTTTTGTAATTTTTAGCCAGGTATCTGGATACATAGACAAGCGACCCCCGACTGCCTCCAGAGTAGGATATTCGGGCCTCGTTTCAGGAGCGCTGGTAGGGCTTGCCAAAGAACTGATCCATGTCGCCCTGGTTTTGTGGACCCCCTCTGCCGCCTGGGTGGCATCTTCCATTATTGCCCCCTCCTTTGCCCCTGGAGAGGGGTTCACTGTGTGTGTTCTGAAAGGCTCCTTGGAACTTGCGGAACCACATTTTTCCTCCCTTTTGCCCTTTGGGGTAAGGTCTAGTAGAGGTGGAAAAACTAACTCCTAAAGCAGATAAAGTCTTTCCATCTTGTTCACACCTACTGAGGGTCTCCTTGACTTTAGGCCCAAAAAGGGACGAGCCATCAAATGGGGTATTAACAAAGGAAAACTTGAAGGCTTCCACAAAGGAGCATAAGTGCATCCAGGAACATCTCCTAAGAGCTATCCCTGAACCCGCTGCTCGACTCATGCCATCAGCTGCATAAGAAATGAGGCGCATGGACGAGTTAACTATAGAATTAAGGGTATTGAGCTGGGATGTCACCTTATCCGGAAAGCCCTCAGCTGTGATACTCTGTAGAGTATCTCCAAGCTCTTTAAGGAGATCTCCCTGAAATCTGGTAAAATGTGTCAAATAGTGGAGTGATCGCATAGCAAAAGTCGCTGAACTAAAAATGAGTTTCCCATACCTGACCATAATCCTGGAATCTCTATTAGGAGGATGGACAGTAGAAGAGGTTGCAGACATCTCTTTCTCAGTGGCAGCTGCCACCACCATGGCATCAACCGGCACTCCTTTGGTAAGAAACATTTTGTCCTGTGGTGATGTAATAAACTTGTTGGGCCTCCGAGGGACAGGTTCCACAGTATCAGGGGACTCCCACGCCCTTCAAGCAACTAAATCCATTAGTTCATCGAAGGGTGGAGTCACCCAGGAGGTGGAGGGTTGAGACCCAAATGCCTTTAGAAGCACCGACTCATCATCAGTAGGGTTAACGGACTTCCAGCCACCTCTCTGTCTTAGGATCTCTAGGATATCAGCAAAAAAGATATCCTCTGAGGGGGACCCTTCTGACTCCTCTAAGTCAGTGTCTGATGTGACAGACTCCTGCGGGGAGTCTAAATGCCTCCTCTTGCAAAGCTTCTTCCTGGGAACCTCATCAGCAGGAGCTTCTGGTGAGGTCTCAGTAGAACATGGGTCACCCAATGGGGCTACCTGAGGCTCTGGGTCTTGACGCTTTAAAGGGACCTGTGATGCAGAGGTAGAAAGCACCACTTTCCGGGATGAGGAAGTAGGCCTTGATGAAGTGAGTGTCTTAGAAGACATAACTCTCCTCGTGGCATCGAAGGCTCCACTGCTCCGATGTGAGGATGCCGCTGGTTCTGAAGAAGATGGTAACTTCCCCGGCACCGAAACTGTGGGCTCTGACCCAGAGGGAGCAGCCAAGCTCATCCGTGCCGAAACTCAGAGTGGAAGGGTCAGAACCGACCCATCAGTTCGACTCTCCCCCCGGAGCCGACCGGAGAGTGTCGGCTCCCAGACTCCTCGAACAGCATCAAAGTAGTTGGGAGTCAACAGAGCCAATGGTACTGGAACAGGCCATGGCTCCAAGGGTTCCACAATCATCAGTTCTACCTCCTCTGGCTCTGAAGTCCCTTCTCGGCTCAGAGGAGTAGCAGGATGTCTTCGGCTCTGAGACCGGTTGGGCTGGAGCAGACAACAATTTGGCTAATGCTGAATTCTGGAGGAGCCTCTGCACCACTTGGTCCACATCGGAGAGGCTCCTCGAAGAACGAGTCAAAGGGATAGATGAAGCCACCGACTGTAAAATTGGTGATTTCAAACTTTCAGAGACTGGCTCCAATACCGGGGACCGGCTGTGGAACTGGCGACTGCACCTTCTCAGCCAATTTTGGAGTAGAAGACTTTGGCTCCAAAGAAGCTTTCAAAGATTTAGATCCCTTCGAAGATTTAGAAGTCTGGTCAGCCTTATCAAGAGCATCCTAAAAATCAGGTTTCAACAACCCCCTATCCATTAACTTTCTCCTACGTTCTAACTGGACTGCACCCAGACAATAAACACAGGAAATATGTGAATCAGTAATTGACATTTTTTTGTCCACATTTAGGGCATTTCTTAAACCCTGACTTTTGTCGCTATAAATGGGATTAGGGACCAAGTAAAACGTAGCCATGAAAGGCCTAAGAGCAGCCGCTCTATAAACGAAGATTTACCTCAAAAAAAGGGATAAAAAAAAAGGACTAGTATTAGTCTACTGATAACCTGTGACAAAATACACACTTCTAAACAATTACTCTAGAAATATATAGACAAATTCTATAAAAGATGAAAAATACTGGCCCGAGCTCCACTCTCGACCTCCGATCTGTTGCAGCAGCAAACTAGATCTGAGGTGAGGCAGAGAGCATTATGGGATAGGGACTTGGCCTCGAGCTACTCAAACGCCTTGAGCTTGTGAAAGCGGCCGAATGGGAGCCGAGGGATCGGCTCTGAACCCATTTGTAAGAATGAATGGCGAGATTGAACAACTTCACATCATGAGTTTAAAAATGGTCCTGGTTCTTGTCTTGGCACCAAATAGAAAATCTTTTCCATTTGCTAATATATGATTCCCTGGTAACTGTTTTTCTTGCCTCCTTTAATATCTGCTGCACATCTTCAGAAAATAGGTGCCTAAAAGGTTTTATGACTATAATTCAGGCAGTTAGCTGAAGCTGTTTGGACTTGGGATGCATCAAACACCTCTGATCTTGTATCAGTAAATCCAGTGTATGAGGAAGTTTGTGTTAATTTGCCCCTGACCATTTCTAAAAGAAGGGAGAATCACTAATGCTAAGGTCAGAAGGAAGTCACAACAATGATCTGTTTTTTTTCCCCAGTGGAAGGAAAGCTCTTTGTGTTGAGGTGTCAAGCAGGCACCTCAGTAAAACAATCACATAATGGTGAGTCAGAAAAGACTTTTGAATGTTCTCTTGGAATCACAGCCTGCACAGAATGTCTCTGACTTGAGAGAAAGATAAACTCCTGATATTTTGAAAAAGGCCCCCTGCAAAGATAAGCAAGTCTTCTATATATGGAAAAAAATATGGATTTCCTGCAGTCTTCAGTGGGCTATCACAGAAGTGAGACACTTTGTGAGCCCTCTTGGAACATTGGGCTTTGGTATGCTATTCGTATGTATGGTATCCTTGGCAGAATAGTGAATACTACAATAGTGATTCATGAAGGAAATCTGAGGTGATGATAAATCCAGAACTTATTCTCTTGATGAATAATATACTCCTATGTTTCAACTTACCGCATGGTTAAAGGAGTCAGCCAAACCTGCCATTATAACTTCAGAGAACTGCCAATTACAAATGAAGCAGTAAAATGACAAGCTTGCATAATAAATCACAAGATAAACGGTGAGTCAGAAGTTAAAGTGAAAAGAAAAACAACTTGTATACCTGTCAAAAGAATTCCACTTTCTTTTATATTCTCATGGGAAGTACGTGCAGGGAAAGGATCTGGTAGTACTTGCTTAGATTCAAGTCCCATAATAAAAAATCCTTCAAGTCCATGATACTGACTCAAACCACCGCTAATTTTCTGAGCCACTTCATATAATTCCTAAAAATACACAAAAACATTCCCATGTGTAATGAACACTACTATAGAGTTGGTTCAGTTCAGAAGAAAATAAAGGTTGAACTAATGTTTGAAGCAGCAACACATTATGTGCAAGCATATACAGACAATTAAAGTGGCATTAACTCTGACCATGACTCTGACTTTACCCGACATTAAAAGGAACCAAAGAGAAATTTATGTTCTCAAGTTTGTAAAATCAGAATTACATATGCATGCATTACATATACAGTCAATTCAGTTGGTGATTGCAGTAGATTAACTTTATGTTCATGGATTTAATTTATTTATTTGACATTTGTTTACCGGGATGGTCCATCTGAATCAGGAGAACCCATTTTCAGCAGATGCCCGGGGAGAAAAGCTCCAACAGTACAAGATCAATAATATACAAAAAAGAAGTCATTACAGATGTACAGCAGTACAAAATCAATAATATACAGAAATAAGTTACAGATACATGTGAAAAGGCACATAAATCTGCATTTAAATATTAGCAGTAGAAACAATCATATATACATATAGTACATGCTATACAACCTGGTCTTGGGATATTAGTACAATCTGATTGAAGGATCTCTATGATCCAGGCAGTAGCTATAAATGTTGCGTCTTATTACATACAGTATTTATGTTAGTCACTTTATAGTGATTAGACAGTATTTAATTACTGGCAGAGGAAACAAACAGAATACATGTTATATAACCTGTCCTTACAATGTCAGTAGAATCTGTTGAAGGGTCACGATGGTAATCAGCTGTTGTAGTAGTACTTTATTTTATGCTGTGGCTATGTTAATCACTTTAGTGATACAGCAAAGCACTGCTATAGGAGAACAGAGGGTGGATTATTAGATAAAATAATGTTAGATGACTGTTAGCATTTGGTAGTATTTGGTGAGTAGAAAGACGTGTCTAAGAGAGATTTCGGAAGGTAGGACATATAGAAGGCGAAGGGAGAAAGTGTAATGATGGATTACCCAGGATTAGTGCATGAGCACAGGCAAGAACAGTTAAGATGCTGCTTTAGGGAGTTTTTGAAAGGTTCAAGACTAGGAAGATTTCTGGTCGATAGTGGGAGTGAGTTCCATGCTTTAGCTACACTGTGACAGTATAGGCTCTGTCTACGCATTTTGGAAGCTTTGGAGATAGTTAGAAGCTTCTTATCTTCAGATCTGAGAGTTTTGCTGGGGCTGTAATGTTTGATGATGCTGTTCAGGGAAGGGCAGGCTAAGGGCTTATAGATTATGTTGTGTAGTGTTGTGACTTGGATATAGTGGAGGTGATTGGGGATTTCTAGCCAGTCTAGCATTTTCAGTGGTGTACAACGATGTGTACTGGTTTTGGAATTTCTGGCATAGTTTAACAAGAAATTAGAAAAAGACCGCAAATAATAATGCACTACAAATGTGCTACATGCAAACAGCACAGAAAAGTGTGTTTACAAACCTAGCATTATATCATACACCTAAGGAGAAAGACACAAAGCCTACACACACTGACACACACACAAAGTACAATTTCTTCCATTTTAAAGCTAAAGTCAGGTTAACAGACTAGTTAGCGCTATGAATATGTTTATATCTTGTTTCAGTCAGCCAATACATTAAGAGATGCACATAACTACGGTGATATTTTTTGCTTACTGTGTTTTGACTGCACGTACATGGATAAGAATAAATAAAGTAGCATGATTTGCATGACAGTCAATCAGACTGCATTGTCTTTCTTGTTTTAATCTTCCTCCTTCTATCTTACCAAATGTGTTTCAACAAGTCACATCTTCTAGCAGTTTTTCCATTTTAATTTTTTGATAGTCATATCCTATGATGACTGCAATTATAACTTCAGGACTTCCCGATTCAGTGGAAACAGATGGATTAGCTCTCAGGATCTTACTGTAACTTCTGCTGTTAATGGGCATTTTTTTTTTTTTTTTTTTACCTTTTGAAGACAGGACACTTCTAACTTTATAAAAGCATTACTTTATAAGTGCTGTAAGAATTTTTTTCCTTTCAGTTCCTTCCACAGTTTCATCTTTCAAAGAAAACACAAAGACACTGTAACACGCTGAAGTAGTTTTGCATTCTCTATCCACCCTCTCTTTTGGAGGCCACAAAACTGATGATGATTTCTTGCACTTTTGATGCTGGCTGCTCTTGTGGGATAAAGTCCAATTCATTTGCAGAGAGTCCTGGTTAAATGCCCCTGTCTGGCAAACTCCACTTTCCCTTACTGTACATGGATCTACCTTTTCGGATTTGCCACTTCCAGAATTGGCAAGATGCAAAATCATACTCTTTGGATGTTCTTCGTGTTTCACTGTTGCAGTCATTAACATTTGGAATATCTGCTTGCAGTAGTCCTCAGTCAGCCTGATTAACAAAGTCTTGGGCCCTGCGTCGGATGCTGTCCCTTCTTCCATGACGTCAGGTCGTCAGGGGTATAAAACATGCAGCCGACGCCATTACATCAGTCTTTCTTGCTGTGCGGTGCCTGAAGCAGAAGCAGTTCACAAATGCCGGTCGGCCGACTCCTGAAATTTTCGTTTTTGAGTTTCAGAACCGAAGTCTTCAACTAAAGCTAAGTACCCCATTGGGGAAACTTTTTCTTGCTCCTTACCGATGTCAGTAAAAGTTAATAATTGCATTACTTGTGGAAAGCAAATACCTCACAAAGATTTTCATTCATACTGTATTCCTTGCCTGGGCCCTGACCACGATGTACCTTGCTGTCTGTTTTGTGCTTTATTTAATCAGCGCACTATCCTTCGTCGGTATATTTTCACCTCTAAATATTTCGGTTCTCTGTTTATTTATCCAGAAATGTCGTCAGTTAGTCACCGGGATTCCGAAAAAAAGCAAAGATAAAGACAGAGACAGGCCGCCTAGGTCCAAAGCTGCCGATGACGCTTCTCCTAAGCCAGTCGCCAGTTCGCTGGTACTAAGTGAGGTGCTTTTGCAGCCCCTGATACCCGCTACTTCTGATTCGCAAGCCTCTACCGAGACCCATTCGGAGTCCAGTATGCCATGAGATGCTTCAATTGTGGAACCTGCAGATGTCTCTACCTTGGATGGGTCCGGAGCTGCTGTGCAGGCACCGGCTTCTGAGGGTGTATTCAGGCCTACGGACTTGCATATTAAACAGACGCCTCCTTCTTCATTTAGGCCTAAATCTCGAACCATGCTTAAGAAACCAATGCCCAGGCCGCATGCTCAGGCCTCTATACCTAAAAAACAAATGATAAGAATGGCTGAAGATCTTATAACTTTAATCAGGGGAAGCCAACCTCCCCTTCTAAGAGACCTAGGTCTGAAGTTGTTTATGAATCTTCTGACCAGGATTCTGATTCTTCTGATGATCTGGAGTTGCCCTTATCTACTTATGCGGATTCTGATGCAGAGGACTCTATTTCCTCTGCTTCCTCTCCAGAGGAGTTTTCTTTTGGTGAAACCTTACATACTCTAAGGGAGCATTTCCACTGGGAATGCCAGGATTTTTCTGATTCAAAAAAGAGGCTTAGGGATTTCTTACTCCTGCCTCAGCATAGGCCTTTAGCTATACCTCCTGTACTAGACATGGTTGATGATGCCTTTTCGGAATGTAGTTTGGCCCCTGATTCTTTGCCTCCTGCTCCCAGAAGACCTGACAGATATTACAGGGTTCCTGATTTGCACAAGTTTCTTTTTAAAAATCCTACTGCGGATCCAGAGACTATTTCACAGGGACCCAAGGGCATTAAGGCTTCTCTTGCTAAAAATCCTACCCCTTCTGATAGAGACTCCAGGGCGCTGGACAGATGGGGTAAGAAGGTTTACACTTCTGCAACCTTGGCCATTAGGGCTTTAAACTGCCAGTTTCATATGTTAAAGTATCAACAACATATTATTGGGTTGCTTAAACAGAAAATTATGTTGATTCCTGACTGTGCTGAAAATAAAGAATTACAGGATTTAATGCATTCTGCTGAACAGGTTGGTAAACATACTTTGCAATGTGGATTTGATTCATTAGAGGCCTCTTGCAGGGCTGCTGTTACTGGGTCTGTGCTCAGAAGGCATGCATGGCTTAAGGAGCAATCTTTGCCTGATCATGTTAAAGCTAAACTGTTGGATGCTCCCTTAAATCAGGACCGCCTGTTTGGCAACAAAGCTGAGGAAGTTCTTAAAAAGATGGAAGATAAAGCTAAAATCTATGCAAACTGTTAACAATTTCTTGCAAGTTCAGCCTCCTAGATTTAGTAGGCATTGGCCCTCTAAGAATTGGTCCTTTCCAGCCCCTTCCAGGTCTTCTCAAGCCAAACCCAGACACAGCAGAAACCCCAGATTTCGACCCCAGGGGACACACAAGACTAAGCAATGGGGGATTTCCACACCCAAATCTGGGAGTAGTAAGAGTCCCCCCTATAGAAAACTGTCTCACTGACTTGCTTTTAAAACTTCCAAGCACTTCCCAACTGAATGCTCTTTCAGGCGGAAAGATTGGTCTGCAGGCCAAAAACTGGGAACTCATTACCCAGGACAAATGGGTTTTAAATATAGTGTCCCAAGGATACAGATTTCACTTCCACACGTTACCAACACCAAGCGGGTGGCCAGACCTACCCCCATCTCAGTGGGTAGAGGCCCAAAATCAAGTTCTCTCTCTCTTAAGCATGGGGGCTATTCAGTTGGTACCAGAAGAGGAAAAGGGACAAGGTTTCTATTCGAGACTTTTCCTGGTACCCAGAAAAGGCAATACATGGCATCCTATCCTGGACCTTTCTACTCTAAACACCTTTCTGGTGATTCCAAAATTCAAAATGCTGACTCTTCACCAGCTGCTTCCTATGCTAGGCAAAGATGCATGGTTGACAACACTAGACTTAAAAGAAGCATACCTACACAACCCTATCAGGGAGTCTTGCAGAAGATACCTACGCTTCAAAGCAGGCCACATGCACTATCAGTTATCTGCACTGCCCTTTGGCTTATCTACTGCACCCAGGGTATTCACAAAGTGCCTAGCTCCAGTCATTCCATTTTGCAGGCAAAGAAATATTCAAATATATCCATACCTGGATGACTGTCTAATTCAGGCAGAAAGCCAGGACATACTTTTGAATCATCTGGCCTTTGTTCAAAGGGTGCTGACATGTCTGGGGTACACCATAAACGAAAAGAAATCACACCTGGTACCCTGTCAACAAATTATATTCCTGGGAGCAAGCTTGATTACAGCTTCCCAGATGGCTTTTCTCACGCCAGAGAAAAAGTGATTCATTTGACAACCTACTTCAAACAAGTGGCCACAAAAACCCAGCTATCTGCAAGGCAAATACTGCAAGCCTTGGGGTTCATGGCCTCCTGCATTCTTCTAATTCCATATGCAAGGCTGCATATGAGGAAACTACAGTGGTATCTCAAAAGCCTATGGTGTCAACATTCACAGGATCTAGAAGCAATGATTCCCATCATATCTTGCCTAGAGTTCCAGGACAACTAATGGTAAAGACGGGCAACACCACTGACATGTGGTACATAAATAAGCAGGGGGGTACACATTCTTACCCCCACTGCAGACTAGCCATGGCATTGTGGAACACAGCCTTGAGCTACCAAGTGAATCTACAAGCTCAATTCCTGCCAGGAAAACTAAATACACTGGCAGACGGACTAAGCAGAAACCTCATGGACCCACACGAGTGGAAACTGGAACCAAGGATTTTCAACATGTTGACAAGCAAGTTGGGGAGCCCAGATATAGACCTGCTTGCCTCTGCCCAGAACCATCAATTGGACAAATTTTGCACAAGGATTCCCCACAAGCTAGCTTGGAAAGTGGATGCTCTATCCTTCAGCTGGAAAAAATCAGTTTATGCCTTTCCTCCCCTGCCTCTGCTCTCCAAGGTACTATTAAAGATCAAACAGGACAAGCCAAGGACAATTTTAATTGCACCAGACTGGCCACGCCAACACTGGTACCCCCTCTTGCGCAGTGTATCATGCTTGGCCCCATGGCACCTGCTTCAGACTCCTTCCCTGTTGCCTCAGCAGGAGAAGCAGAGTCTGCACCGTCAACTGCAAACCCTGAATCTAGCAGCCTGGTTAATTACCTAATCTCTCCTTTACCATCCCTCAGTAAATCAGTGATGGATATCATTTTAGAGGCAAGGAGGCCTTGTACTAGAAAATCTTATGCTACAAAATGGAAAAGATTTTGTGCCTGGAATCAGTCTCAAGAGATGAGCGCAGCAGTGCCCAATTTACCTCAGATTCTACAATACTTGACTGAGATGCTAAATAAGGGCTTGTCCTTTTCCTCCATCAAAATTCATGCCTCAGCCATATCAGCTCATTACAGCACAGAGCCTCCCCCTCTTCCCCCTCTTCTCTCACCCACTGCTAAAGCAGTTCCTCAGAAGGGCCAAAAATTTAAGGCCACTCAGGAGAGCTCCAACTCCAGCCTGGGACCTTAACTTTGTGTTGGAGAAACTCACTTTTCCTCCTTTCGAGCCAGCTGCTACTGCAGATTTAAAATTCCTTTCCTGGAAAACAGCTTTCCTTTTAGCAATCACTTCTGCAAGAAGGGTATCTGAATTACAGGCCCTTATGGCAGTAGAGCCTTTCATCATCTTTCATGCCGACAGGGTGTCCCTCAGAACCAATCCCTCCTTCATGCCCAAGGTAGTATCCAGTGTGGCTCTTAATCAGTCCATTCATTTGCCTACCTTCTTTCCTAACCCACAGAACAAAGGGGAACGGATACTGCACTCCTTAGATGTGCACAGACAACTTAGATTTTACTTGGACAGGACTAAACCTCAAAGGATATCGGAACAACTGCTGGTGGCATTTGCTGCAGGGACAGAGGGGAAAGCTATTTCAAAGCAAGCCATTTCAAAATGGATAGGCCACTGCATTCATTTCTGCTATAAGCACCATGGAAAACCTATCCCACAGGGCATCATACCCCATTCAAACAGGGCTGCATCTACCTCCACAGCTTTTCTCAGGGCCGTTCCTACCGGGGACATCCTAGAAGCTGCTACCTGGAGTTCTGTACATACTTTCACCAAGCATTATCATTTGCCAATTTTCTCTAAATCCAGAGCTGGCTTTGCCACTGCAGTCTTGCAGGGTCTTATAGCTGGTCCTAATTCTATTTAAATTCCTCCTCCCAACCTTAGCTTTGGGAATCTACTCAAATGTAATGACTGCAACAGTGAAACATGAAGAACATAGTACAGTTGTGTACACTTACCATAAATGTAGATGTTTGAGTGTATTCACTGTTGCAGTCCTGGTTACCCTCCCTCCAGCCCCCTGTTTTTCTTTTGGCTATACCTCTACTCTCCTTTACTATGCTCAAAAAGCTTTTTGGAGGTATATCCTTGTAATTATAGATTTAATTGCTTCCCATTGGGGGCACCTGACATCTGGGGCAAGAAAAACTGATGTAATGGCATCGGCTGCATGTTTTATACCCCTGACGTCATGGAAGAAGGGACAGCATCCGACACAGGACCCACGACTTTGTTAATCAGGCCGACTGAGGGCTACTGCGAGCAGATAACCCAAATGCAATGACTGCAACAGTGAATACACCTCGAACATCTACATTTATGGTAAGTGTACACAACCGTACTTTTCTTTTCCAGACTGTAAAAAGCTATATCAGTCACACAGCTGACACAGTCTACGTAAGAGTGCAGCAAGAAAATGAATATCTGAAAGTCTGCAGAAGTTTGAAGTATTTGACTGTTCTCAAACTGAATCTGCCTAACTCACCAAAAGTCTGACTGAATCAAAATGACCAAATGTGCTCAGTTCCACTACAGTCAATATCCTTCCAGGAGAGAGAGGGCTTGGAATGTCTTTGTTCTGTCTCTGCACTTGATGAAATCCAGCCTTTGTCTTACTTGTTTATCTTACCAAAGATTCAAAGAAACTTTATTGTCATTTAGGAAACACAAGTGCTACCCAAAACGAAATTTCGAGTGTCAGCTCTTTTACAGGAAAAAACATACACAAAAAAACAAGACATGATAGATATTAAAGAAAAAGCAATAACTACAGTACAAAAGTAAATGTCTGGTAGCTGGCACACATGTTTGTACACTATTTATATACTGTGGGCAACACTGATTACTAGATGATTAACACATGGAAAGAAAATGTACACTATACACAGAGGTGACATTGGGTGATACTGCACATAAGGAAGTGACTGGAATTGCACTTGAATGAGGATATATTAATTTTTCATATGCAATAATAAATAGAATTACTGCATGAAGAAAAGGAAAAGAATGAGAGCGTAACAATCTATTATAGTTTTCATACATTCATATATAGATCTGCAGTAATGAGTCTTATTGCAGCTGGATAAAAACTGTTCATGAATCTGGAGGTCCTGCAGCGGGATAGTCCATAACCTTCTACCACATGCAAGTTTAGTGAACCAACCATGCACTGGATGTGAAGTGTCATTCAGTATTTTGTGGGACCTCTTTTTACATCTCAGTTAAAACAGCTACTGTAAGGCAGAAAGACTACTGCCTATGATCTTTTCTGCTGTTCTTATTATTCATTGCAGCTTCTTCCTTTCGGCCATTGTACTCTTACCGAATCATATAGTGCAGTTGCTGGTGATAATGCTCTTGATGGCTCCCCTATAGAAGGTATTTAGAACATTCCCAGAGAGCTTTGCTTTTCTAAGCCTTCTTAGGAAGTGTAGTTGCTGGCGGACATTTTTAATAAGCTGACCTGTGTTTTTACTCTAAGAAAGATACTCTGATTATGTGTACCCCCAGGAACTTTGTAGTTTGGACTCTCTCCACTTCTTCACCGCTGAACTTGAGGGGCAGGGGCAGGTGCATGGCAGAGTTTTTTCTGAAGTCAATAATGATTTCCTTTGTTTTATTGACATTCAGGTTCAAACTGTTGTTATTCCACCATTCAGTCAGGAAGTTGATCTCATTCCTATACCCACTCTCATCACTAAAACTTATGAGTCCCACCGCTGTGGTGTCATCTGTGAATTTGATGATGTCGTTGTTGCTAGCTTTCACAGAGCAGTCATTGGTAAAGATTGTGAATAGCACAGGACAATGCACTCAGCCCTGGAATATACCGGTGTTTACTATAATACTCCCTGAAGCGTTATCAGCACATGTCTTTTGTGGTCTTCCAGTCAGGAAATCAAGGCTCCAATTGCACAGCCCTTTATTTATGCCAAGGTTGATTAGCTTTTCTAAGTTGCATTGGACCACTGTACATTAACACATCCAAAAAGAGAAGGGAATTGCAGAGATTGCTTTCTTTACATCCTGCAGTTTTATTACTTCCTTTCTGATCTCTTGACAGCTTAATGTCCGAGAAGCAGAATGGTATACAGTTTGGTAGGGTCTATGTCAGACCATTGAATGGCCACATTGTCGAACATCATCTCATCGACAATGCAGGCTGTCAAACCCACCCATGTGAGGGGCTGTGCCCTTACACCCCCTGCTAATTATATATATCAACTCCAAGACTGCACTACAGTGGAGAAAAGGGCAAGTTTCCTTACGCCCACCATGATGTGATCTCAGTCAGAAGGGTTTGATGGCCTGCATTGTCAACGAGATGATACATTAGACAACATGTTCATCTGACGGTCTGACATAGACCCAGTTTCATGTATATCAAACTCAGAGATTTCATTTGTTGATGGCACCTTTTGGTCTGTGCTGAAGACAGATACTCAATTCAGATGACAGGCAGATTTTTAGCAGATGGGCCCTGTGTTTCAGTCTCATGGTGCATACGTCTGTTTCTGAACATTCCAGATGCCTCTTTACTAAGAAAACAAACCTTAATTGAATGCCTTTTGCTGAAGTCAGAACACATATATTTTAATTGGATTGGTTTCATGGCCTCCATTTTCAGTATTTTTGTTATATGCCATTACATATGTCAGGAAACAGCAAGATTAATACACAGTGACATATGAAAGCAGAATTAATAAATGCAATCAAGACACAGTAAAAACCCCACCATGTGTGCAATTCTCAATGGCATATGCAATAATAGCAGATACAGCAATAACATCAATGTTTATGATAAACGTGGCTAACAATATCAGTTAACACATACATTTATTTTCCTTTTCAATAAGTGTTCTTCTCATCATCTTCCACAGATTCAGTCCTGCAGCAGACCTCCACTGGCATTCAGAAAAATTATCTATGAAGCTACTGGGGCTCTCTCTGGCTGTAAGTTTAGTAGGTTCATCAGGTAAAAAAGCTTTCATAACGGAGTTCTCTACATTGGGCTGTATAGCACTTGTATTGAAGTCTTCTTCCCTTGTTGCTCTGTACCACACATCCATTTTATTTAAGACAGGGTAATGGTTAATCATCACTTTTGTGATATGGTGCTGGTGATTTGTTGGTTTAAGTGTGGCACTGGTCAGACATATTTAGGATACTACAGTGGACATCCATTCTTTTCAGACTATGGCAATGAAATTAAAGCTATGTACTCACTGTAACTATGCATCTGTGTTGTCCATTTTCATCCTTCCTCAATGATTGGGTACTGGATCCGACTCGGCCACATTTACAAGCTCCTCCATCTACCTATAATGCCCCAGTCAATCTGCTATGCCTCAGATAGTTTACTGCCTTATAAGCCCTAGGAATAATTAATCCTACTCATAGTAAAAGGAAGACTAGAAGTAGCAGAGCTGGGGCTCAAACCTGAAACAGAAGTTCCACAATAACGACAAGGTCACTCTAGAAGATGAAAGGAAGGGGGGAGGAGGGTGGGGAGTTGAGGAAGAATGAAAATGGACAACACAAATGCATAGTTATGATGAGTATGTAACTCTGATATCTGGTGTTGTCCTTTTCATTCATTCCTCCCAGCTAAGGGAACCTTGGGTGGCCCTCATGGAAGGATATTCCGAAGTACTGCAGTACCAAAGGCAGCTCTGCTCCTGGAAGTCAAATCCAATTTGTAATGAGCAATAAAGGTATGAGGATAAGACCAGGTAGCTACTGCACATATGTCATCAACAGAAATTCTAGACCAAAAGGTGGAAGAGGTAGCCAAGAACCTACTGGAATGTGCTTTGGGAGGTCTGGGTATGGACAGGCCTTCATGACTGTAAGCAAGGAAATGCAATCAATAATCCATGTGGCCGGGGTAATTTTAGAAACTGGTGCTCCCAATTTGTTTGGGAAGAAGGAGACAAACAAGTGTTCTCACTTCCTGAAATCTTTTATTCTGTGGCGATAAAAACAGTTGTCTACGCACAACCTAAAGATGAAGCATTTACTCTCCTTTGTTAGCAAAGTTGGGAAAGAAAACGGCAAATTAATGGCTTGATTAATATTTGGTTAGGAGGCTACTTTAGGCAAAAAAGATGGACTGGTTTGTAAGGTAAAAAGAAGTTATGTACTCACCATAATGTTCCATCTGAGTAGGTAACTTCTTTTGTCATCAACCTGTGGGTATCGGATCCGAGCCAGAGCTCCAAGCTCCTCCCCCTTACCCATAACACCCTGCCACCTCCTTCCAATCCCCAGATTGCATTTGCCCATCTATCTAATCTTACCATGACAAAACAACAACCTGGAGAATCCTAACCTAAGGATTAACAAATGACCTGGACAAACCATCCTAGTGTTCAGGAACCAAAGAACCAGGTTAGGGGGAAGAAGGGAGGGTCGTTTGATGACAAATGAAGTTACCTACTCAGATGGAACATTATGGTGAGTACATAACTTCTTTATCTGAAGAAAAAAACTTCATTTGATCATCAACCTGTGGGACAGAGTCCCCAGCTACCAAAAACTTGGGAGGTCCTCAAGGAAGGATATTCCGGAGCACTGCAGAGCCAAAAGCCGCCCTTCCTCTACACACTAAATCCAATTTATAGTGGGAGATAAAGGTACGAGAGGATGCCCAAATAGCCACAGACGAAATGTCATCCAAGGGAATACTCAACCAGAATGCAGCAGATGTAGCTATAGAACGGGCAGAGTGAGCGTGAACCCCAGTAGGCTCTGGCAGGCCAGATAGTTTATATATGAGCAGAATGCAATTTGAAATCCATCTGGCCAGAATCACCTTTGACACAGGCTTACCCAAGAACCGTTTAGCAAAAGAGACAAAGAGTTAATCAGACTTGCGGAAGGCCACTGTTCTGTGTAAATAAAAACGTAACTGTCTATGAACATCTAACAAATGAAGTTTGTACTCCCCTTTGTTTTGATAGTTAGGGAAAAAACTGGAAGATTAATGGACTAATTGATGTTAATTTCGGAGGCCACTTTAGGTAGGAAAGATGGGTTAGTCCTGAGAGAGACCCTGTCCTTACGGAAAACCAGATACGAGGCTCTAATACAGAGAGCTTGAAGCTCCGACACCCTTTTAGCCGAGGTAATGGCTACCAAAAAGGCGGTTTTCCAGAACAAAAATTTCAAATCAACAGAAGCTGCAGGTTCAAAAGGAGGTCCAGTTAGAACTTGAAGGACCAAGGTTAGATCCCATGGAGGGACAGGGTTCCTAACACGGGGTCTCAAGAGAAACATACCTTTGAGAAAGGTCTTACAAATCTTGGTGGAAGCGAGGGAACTGAGATTATCTCCAAAGTGAAAATGTGAGATGGCAGCCATTTGAACCTTTACAGTAGAAGAACTGGCCCCTTACTGAAAAATATATGATAGAAAATTGAGCACTGCTGGGATGGGGGCAGTGAAAGGGTCCAAATCCCTATGAGACGCCCAAATAGAAAACCGCTTCCATTTACTATTGTAAACCTTCCGGGTAGAAGGCTTATGCGCTGCCACCAAGAGAGATCTAACTGCAGACGAGATACCGGGAGTCCTAGCAACTAATGGAACTGGATCAACCCCCCCTGAAAGCTTGAGATTGACCAGGTTCGGGGGTTTCAATCCCGAAGGATGAGATATTAGATCCGGGATGGGATCCAAGATCCAGAGAGGAGCTATAAGATGAGACCGCAGGCACCTGAACCAGGTTTGACGAGGCCAGAATGGGGCTATGAGGATAATCTTGTTCCCCAACCAACAAGCTTTCTGTAAGAATTTTGTTATCAATGGAAGAGGAGGAGAACATACAGAAGACCAGGTGGCCAAGCATGGACTAGAGCATCTCTGGGGCTTTCCCCCGGAGGGGGAATTAGAGCGAAAACCTCGCTGCACTTTGCATTGGAAGGCGACACAAAAAGATCACAGCAAGGCTGACCCCACTTGTGGAAGATCTATTTCGCTACTAAGGGATTCAGAGACCACTCGTAAGGTGAGAGGATAGTTCGATTCAGTTTGTCCGCTAGGATGTTGGACCGACCCGGAAAGTGCGTTGCTAATAGAAAACGGTTGGTGGACATCGCCCAATCCCACACTCTCATGGCCTCTCGACAAAGAGGGTAAGACCTGGTCCCCCCTGTTTGTTGATGTACCAGACCACCGACATGTTGTCTGACTGAATCGCAATAGTCCCTGGAGGGAGAAAGGCATGAAGGGCTTGCAAAGCTAGAAGCACTGCTCTCATCTCCAGAACACTGATATGCAGAATGGTCTCTGTCTGAGTCCACGTACCTTGAACAGTTCTGCCCGTGTAATGCCCCCCCCAAGACGAGAAGCATCCGAGGTCACTGTGGCTTGGGGTTATGGCATAACAAATGGTCATCCTTCCCGAAGCTCTCGGGAGTGGAGCCACCACATGAGGGAATTTCTGCAAACTCTACTGAGAGGAATCGGTAAGTCCAACGGGTGGTGAAGGATGGACCACTGAACCTGCAATGTCCACTGGAAAATCCTCATGTGCAAGCAGGCTAAGGATGCGAGGTTGATTGCAGCTGCCATGGACTCTAGAGCTCTCAGGACTAACTCCGATGCCAGGGCAGGTGACTTAAGAAGGGCTAAAACGTGTAAGGTCAAACTGCGAAGTCTGTCTGACGTCACGAAGGCCTTGATCTGAAGCGTGTCTATCCTGGCCCCTATGAACTCCAAGACTTGAACTGGTTGAAGGGATGACTTCTTCAAGTTTATGGTGATCCCCAAATGAGATGCCAGAAGTAGGAAACAATACCTGGCTAAGCAGAGTAGATGCCTGGTGGGGGTGGTAAGGAAAGTCCTGTATTCCCTGAAGTCTCATTTGGGCCCTTACAAATGCCATGACCTTGGTGAACACCCTAGGACCCTGAACTGGTAATGACTAGCTCCTAGCCGGAAGTGGAGAAACCTCCTGGAATGCCTGTCCATGAGGATGTGATAGTACACATCCTTGAGGTCTATGCAGCACATCCAGTCCCTCTCCTGCAGCAGAGGCAGAATGGACTGAAGCTTGACCATCCAGAATTTTTCCTTGGCAATGAAGAGGTTCATTGTTGAGAGGTAGAGGATCGACCTTAAGTCCCCCGTCTTCTTTGGCACCGAAAAGAACCTGCAGTAATTGCCTAATCCAGATTGCCCTGGGGGACGTGCTGAATGGCTCCTTTTTCTAGCAGCTTTTTTACTTCTAAAGCTGCAGCCTCCCTCTGACTGGGTGGTACATCAGGGAGGCGCCTCGACTGAGGAGGCAGATTTATGAAAGGGATAGAGTAACCTCTGGATATTATTCGAAGCACCCAGCGATCTGATGTTATGGACTCCCACTGGGCCAAGTGCTTCGAAAAACGCACTCCGACTGCCTCCAGAGAGAAGCAGTCGGGCAACCCCTCAGGGCTGCTGCATGGGTCGGTCAGAAAAAGGTTCCCGCGACCCAAAATGTTTTGCCCCCCCTTGCCTCTGGGCCAGCATCCACCTTGTCCCCCTCTGCCTCTGAAGGACGAAGGGTCCGAAGCATAACAGGATTGCTGAGACTTTCGGAACCACATCTTCTTTTGTCCTCTCTGGTTCCTAGAAAAGGACCTTTGAGGAGCCGAGAAGCGGACTCCAATGGCAGACAGCGTCTTCCCATCTTTCTCATTTTGAACCAATGTGTTGCGGACGGTCTTCCCAAACAGAGTAGAACCAAAGGGTGCGTTCGGGAAAGACACCTTGAAAGGTTTCACAAAGTCGCAAAGCCGAAGCCAGGCGTGACACCTTAGGGCGATACCATTTGTCCTCGGCCGACATGGACTCAGGGGGAGACTCAACATATTCTTTTACCAGATCCCGCTGAAGTCTAATCACACGGGACAAATAGAAAAGGTAGCTGAAGCAAACATCCGCTTCCCGAAACAATCCATCGTCCGAGACTCCTTATCAGGGGGATGAATCGAGGAACTATCCTGAGCAAGTTCCCTCTTGGTGGCTGCTGCCACCACCATGGCATCTACCGGGGAACCCTTACTCCAAGCCATCCTATCCACAGGAGGAGTAAGAATCCTGTCTGGCCTCCTGGGGATTGGCTCTACAGTGTCTGGCTCCTTCCACGCCCTGGTAGTGATGAGGTCAACCAGGGCTTTGGCCGGAGGGGACACCCAAGAGGTAGATAGGCCTATGTCGAATGCCTCCAGAAACACAGACTCGTTCGAGGAAGGTTTTTGGGCTGACCACCCCCCCTTTAGGCGAAGCATTTCCATAATGTCTCCAAAGGAGACGTCCTCGGGGGGGTGACCTGGGGGAACCTTCTCCTTCCTCCAAATTGGTGTCCTCCGTGAGGGACTCTGGGGAGTCCAAGTGCCTCCTCTTACGTTTGTGAGGAACCTCCTCAGTGGGACTATCCGAGGAGGGCTTGCTAACAGGGCCTTGTTCCGCCAGTGGAACAGGCTGGGGCGTCAACGCAGGCTGCCCTGGGACTGAATGATGGAAGACAAACCCAGCTGCAAGGGAGTGGGGGTGGAATCCGAAGAAAGAGTAGGGGGTCTCGAACTTCTCGAGAGAACCCTCTCCACCAAGTCGAAAGCCGAGAGTGAACCAATCTCTCTGGGCTCTGTGGTTAACACTCTCGGATCCGGCGTGGGGATCGGCGTTGGAGCCGAAGCGCTCGGACCTGAGAGGGAAGTGTGCTCTGACCAAAATGGAGCCGAGAACACACTGGCCTCCCCGGATCCGATGCACAGCTCTCAGCCCTGAGAGCTCGGATCCAAAAGGGGATCCAACAAACTTGAGGGCATGGCCGGCATCGAGGTAGCTATCCCCGTTGGTGCCGACTCCCTGGCTCCGGGACTCTTTGGATCCGAAGGCTCCGAAACCTGATAGTGGATCGGAGAAGGAGCTATCGGGGCAAAAAGTAGGGCTGAACCCCCCCCAGTAGGGTGGGAGGCAGCAATATACTATCTGCAGCTGGGTTTGGAGGAAACGACGCATCATCCGGTCCATATCAGCATCGGAGAGACTGCGGGTTGACCTAGAGGAGGCCGCCGAAGCTGGCCGGGAGGGCCGCCGCAACAACCTCGAAGATGGTCAGGCCTCCTCCTCCAGCTCTGGTGAGAAGCGTGGAGAACGGAGCCGAGGGGAGGAAGGCCCGGAGATCTTCTGAGGTGAGGAGAGCATCTTGGCAGGTGTGGCCGAGGGGCAGAGTCGGCCCGCAGCTTGTGGCTTCTATGCCTCTCTTTCTCCCTCTCTCTCTCTCCCCTCTCTTTCTTCTCTTTCCTAGAGTCCCACTCTCCCTGGGAGGAAATGGGAGGAGAGGGAACAACAGGCTGAGCAGCCGCAGCTGTAGCCACTGAGGAAGAGCAGGAGGAAGCCGACTCCACGGGTAGCAGACCCGCCAAAATCAACTTATTCCTCCTATCCCTCAGGGCCCAGGGGTTAAAAGCTGCACAAATTTGGCAGCCGGAAGACAAGTGCTGTACCCCCCAGGCAGAGGATGCACTGAGTGTGTCCATCCGCTGGGGAAAGCTTATGGCCACACTTAGTGCACTTAGAAAAAATGGTCTTAGGGGCCTCGGCCATAATATCTAATTTAAAACACGCACACGCGCCTAACACAAACACCTAAGGGGGAAAAAAGGGGGAATTACTAGGCTTAAACTACGAGGGAACAAAAAGGGGTTTAAACTAGGGAATTAACTGTCCACACACACCAAAAATAATAAGATTTTGAAAAACTTTCTACTCACAAATCACCTAACGCTAAGAGCTCAAGAAACCCGTGCTTGACAAAGCCATGGCAAACGAGATCTGGGGATTGGAAGGAGGTGGCAGGGTGTTATGGGTAAGGGGGAGGAGCTTGGAGCTTGGATCTCTAGCTTGGAAAGCTGCCGGGTCGGATCCGATACCCACAGGTTGATGATCAAATTAAGTTTCCTACTTCTGATCTCTGTCTTTGTCAAAAATAAGATAAGGAGATTTGGGAAAGACAGCCTGGCGTTTAGAAACTCAACCTGCATATGTAATAGCTACCATAAAGGCTAAAATGCTGTTTTCCACAACAAAAGGTTTAAGCCAGACATAGCTGATGGTTCAAATGGTTTCTGAATTAACCCTTGCAGCATGACTGTCAAATCCCAGGGGAGCGATGGGTCCTTCAATGGGGGCCTAAGCAAGAAAGTCCTTGCACACCTCTAAAGAAGTTAATGAGGAAGTATTTTCTCCTGAGTGAAAATTACATACGGCTGCCAACTGCACTTTGACAGTAGAAATACAACAGCTCCTTCTTGAAAAATACATGCTAAATAGCCCAAGACTGCAGAGATAGGAACAGTGAAGGGGTCCAGTTCCCTCTGTTGAGCCCATGAAAGAAGACAGGAGTATCTGCTGGACTGGTGAGAATAGCCTGGGCTGTCTAGCTATCAGACTGGCCAAAGGTGGACTACAGTATCACTCAGTGACTCCCATCAGGGGGGATTAGGGCAAAGAAACTGCTGCATTTGCTGTTGAAGGAAGAAACAAAGAGGTCGCTGCAAGGTTGGCCCCAATGATGGAAAATTCTCTCTGTCACTGATTGAGTGAGAGACCACTTATGAGGCATCAGAATGGACCTGCTGAGTTTGTCGGCTTGAACGATGGACTTCGTTGGTATGTGTGTTGCTATAAGAAAGGGATTAGACATCACTCTCACTGCCTCTCAACAAAGAGGGTAAGATCGGGTTCCTCCCTGTTTGTTGATGTCATGCTGTCAGTTTGAATCGCAATTGTCCCAAAAAGAAAACATTGAAAGGCATGCAATGCTAGGAGGACTGCTCTCATCTCTATTATGCTGATTTGCATATTGGTCTCTCCTGGGAACCACATGCCTTTGATCGGCTGTCTCAAGAAATGCCCACAACCCCACCCCAGTTGGAAGGCTAAGTGGTTACCATGGCTACTGGGGGCAAAAGTACAAAAGAATGGCATAGGAAAACTTCACCAACTCAAGTGAATTTGACCAGAAAGTACAAGGGAGGACAAGGAATCAACAACTGAACAGCTAGGGTCTACTGAAGAATGCACATATAAAATCTGGCCATGAGAAAAAGAAGTTATGTACCTACCATAACGTTCCATGTTAGTTGTCTTCATCTCGCCTTCTTTCTTGCTTGTTGGGATCGGAGCCAATCCGCGGCTCCGACTTGACCATCTTCTATAGCTCGAAAGCTGTTTACTGGCTCGAGACTATGCCTTATCTCATGATGCCTAGTGCTAGCTACCCAGATCTCGTTTGAAATAGCTAACCCCAGCCATAGCTATGGAATGAAACCACTCCAAACAGAGGGTTAAACCTACCTGTTATAATCTCTAAGTCAATAAAACTTTTTACTCACAAATCACCTAACTCTAGGAGCTCGAGAAACCCATGCTTGACAAAGTTGCGGCAAGAAAGAAGGTGAGATGAAGACAACTAACATGAAACGTTATGGTAGGTACATAACTTCTTTATGTTAAGTTGTCTATCTCGCCTTCATTTCTTGCTTGTTGGGACAGTGTCCCTAGTACCTACGATCCTGGGTGGCTCATTGGAAGACTCTTCAGAACAGTGGAACCAAAGTTAGCTCTACTCCTGGAGACCATGTCTAACCTGTAATGAGAAATAAAGGTATGAGGAGTTGCCCACGTGGCAGCGGCACAGATAGAGTCCATGGGCAACCTAGACTGGAAGGCTACAGAGGTGGCTAAAGCCCTAGTAGAATGACCTTTCGGTTTGGTAGACAACTCTTTGTTTTTTAGTTGATAGATGAAGGTAATAATGTGATACAACCATCTGGACAGGGTCACTTTGGAAACTGGAAGACCCTGTTTGCCCCTAGCATAGGAAAGGAAAAGTTGGTCCGACTTTCTTATATCCTTCGTTCTATGCAGGTAAAAACGCAATCGTCTATAAACATCCAAAAGGTGTAATTTGTATTCTGCCTTGTTGGTGTGGTTAGGGAAAAACACAGGAAGGTCTATAGTTTGATTTAGATTATTTTCTGAGCAGACTTTTGGAAGGAAGGAGGGATTAGTTCTGAGAGCTACCCTGTCCTTATGAAAAACTAAGTACGGAGGACAAACACTTAGTGCCTGAAGTTCCAAGACCCGTCTGGCTGAGGTAATAGCTACCAGAAAGAGAGTTTTCCAAGATAGAAACTTAATGGAGCAGGATGCTGCCGGTTCAAAAGTAGGCATAATCAAGGAGGTTAGTACCAAATTAAGGTCCCAAGGAGGAGGGGGATCTCTCACTGGGGGCCTAAGGAGAGTAGTCCCTCTGAGGAAGGCCTTACAGAGCTTATGAGACATAATGTTTAGATTAGAAAACCCAACATGAAAGTTAGAGATGGCCGCTAGTTGAACCCTGGTTGTGGCAGAAGTGGACCCAGCATGAAAAAGCTCCGTTAGGAACTCCAAGATTTCGTGAACTGGGGCTGAAAAGGGATCTATGTTCCTAGCCTCTGCCCAACAAGAGAAACGTTTCCATTTGCTAGCATAAGTCTTTCTAGTAGCGGATTTGTGAGAGGAGACAATAATCTCACGCACAGCCGGGGAAATGCTGGGAAGCCTGGCTAGGGTTGGAATTGGATTAACCAAGCTGTGAGCTGGAGTCTTTGGAGGGATTGATGCAGCTTTCCTGACTGATGAATCAGCAGGTCTGGAATAGGATCCAGAGTCCAGGGCTGCTCGAGGAGGTAACGGTGCAGGAATGGAAACCATATCTGTCGGGGCCAGTAGGGAGCAATGAGGATCATTTTGCAACCCAACGGAATAGCTTTCTGTATGAGTTTGGGTATAAGAGGGAACGGCGGGAAGACATAAAGAAATCCCTGAGGGCAATCGTGGACTAGAGCATCTCTGGGAGGGTGACCGGGAAGCGGTAAAAAGGAGAAGTAGTTGCCGCATTTGCTGTTAAAGGGGGTGGCAAACAGATCGCAGCAAGGCTGTCCCCATTTGCGGAAGATCAGATCCACAACTACCTGATTCAGAGACCACTGGTGTGGCATGAGAATGGCTCTGCTAAGCCTGTCCGCTATGACGTTGGACTTCCCAGGGATGTGTGTTACAATCAGAAATCGTTGGGAGGAAATCGCCCACTGCCAGAGTCTGAGTGCTTCTTGACATAGGGGGTAGGACCTGGTTCCGCCCTGCTTGTTGATGTACCACACTACTGACATGTTGTCCATTTGAATTGCAATGGTCCCAAAAGGGAGAGAGTCCTGAAGGGCTTGCACGACTCTTATCTCCAAGACATTTATGTGGAGATGGTACTCGTGAGGCTGCCAAGTACCTTGGACTGTCCTGCCCTGATAATGCCCCCCCACCCTATCAGTGAGGCATCCGTGGTCACTGTGGCAACCGGAGGAGGCTGGATGAATGGTCTGCCCTGAGACACTAGTGGGGAGACCATCCACCAGGAAAGGTGCCTTTTGCATGTTTCTGTAATCATGATCATATGAGACATGGGGAGCTGATGAAAGGACCACTGTGTGAATAGAAGCCACTGAAGAATTCTCATGTGAAAACAGGCCAGAGGTATCAGAAGAATTGCCGCTGCCATAGAACCCAGAGTTTGAAGGACCAACCTGACTTTTACCCTTTTGTATTGCATAAGGATATGAACTTGCTGCTGAATTGTGGCCACCCTGTCTGGCGGTAGCCTTGCGGACATACTTCTTGTATCTAAATCTGCTCCTATATAGGTAATAGATTGACAGGGCAATAAGGCAGATTTTTCAAAATTTATAGTAATGCCTAGCTGGGCACAAATTGTGATTGTATTTTCCTGGCCTGAAGGAGTTGATGCCTGGTAGTGGCAGTAAGGAGCCAGTCGTCTAGATATGGAAACACCTGGAATCCTTAATGCCTCAGGTGAGCCGTGACTACTGCCATGCATTTGGTGAACACCCTGGGGGCTGTGGTGAGACCAAAGGGCAGAGCTCTGAAATGGTAATGACTGGCTCCCAGCCGAAAGCGAAGGAATCTCCTGGAGTGCCTGTCCATTTTGATGTGATAGTACGCATCCTGAAGATCTATTGAGCACATCCAATTGTCCTGATCCAAAAAGGGTAGAATGGACTGTAGTGTGACCATCCGAAACCTTGTTCTTTGAACAGACTTGTTTAGTCTGCTGAGATCCAATATTGGTCTCCAGTCCCCTATCTTTTTTGGTACCAAAAAGAACCCTGAGTAAGTTCCGGATCCGTGTTGGCCTGCCAGGACTTCCTGGATGACTCTTTTTTTTCTAGCAGTCTTGAAACTTCTATGACTGCTTGAGCCCTCAGATTGGGTGGAACATCTGGAAGGGATTTGCTTGACGGTAATGGGGGTTGAAAGAAGGGAACTATGTAGCCTCCGGATATGATTCAGTGTACCCATTTGTCTCGCTTTAGGTTTTGCCAGGCTTCTGGGTACAGCGAAAGTCTTCCCTCGACTGCCTCCAGAGGTGGGCAGCCGGGCAACCCTTCAGGGATGCTGGAAGGGCTTGTCAGAGAAGGATTCTCTGCTGCCCTGGTTCTGCGGACCCCCTCTGCCCCGAGGGCGGCAACTGTTGTTGTTGTTTCCTCCTCTGCCCCTGGAGGAAAAATCACTACAGTGTGTCAGGCGAAGCTCCCTGGGATTTCCAAAACCACATTTTACCACTCTTCTGACCCTTGGGATATGGTCTGGAAGGAGTGGAAAAATGGACTCCCACAGCAGAGAGAGTCTTGCTTTCCTGTTCACACCTAGTCAGAGTGTCTTTCACCTGTAGTCCAAAAAGAAAGGAACCGTCAAAGGGAGTGTTGGTGAATGACTTTCTAAAGAGTTCCGTAAAATTACACAGCCGCATCCATGCGTGCCTCCTGAGGGCCACGCCTGTAACTGCAGCTCTAATCACACCATTGGCTACATAGGAAATGAGCCTCATGGAGGAGTTAACTACCGAATTAAGGGTCGCCAGCTGAGAAGCCACTTTAGCTTGAGCTCCTTCAGCTGATGGATCCTGGAGGGAATCTCTGAGCTCCTTCAGAAGATCCCTCTGAAGCCTGGCAAAATGAAATAAGTAATTCAGTGACCTCATGGAAAAGGTCGCTGAAGCAAACATTCGCTTCCCATATCCATGGTCCTAGACGCCTTGTTAGGAGGATGGACAGAGAAAGAAGTTTCCGCTAACTCCTTTTTAGTGGCTGCTGCTACCACCATGGCATCTACGGGAACACCCTTATTAAGGAACTGTTTATCAGGGGGTGCAGTGATAAACTTGCCGGGTCTCCTCGGGGTTGGTTCCACTGTACCCGGGGCTGACCAAGCCCTTCGAGCCACTACTGACATTAGTGGATCGAAAGGCAGAGACACCCAGGAGGTGGAAGGTCGGGAACCGAAAGCGTCCAGGAATACAGATTCGTCCTCAGTAGGGGCTAGGGCATTCCAGTTCCCCCTCTGCTTAAGCATTTCTAGGATGTCCGAATAGGAAACATCTTCAGAGTTGGATCTCGGGGACCCTTCCGATTCATCCAAATTCGTATCCGAAGTGACAGACTCGGGGGAGTCAATGTGCTTCCTCTTGCACTTCCTCTTCCAAGGGGGCTCCTCTGAATGATAAGGGGAGGCCTCGGAAGAAGAGGAAACACACAATGGGGTGCTCTGGAGCACTGGTTCCTCACGCTTGGGGTCTGGAGGAGAGGCAGAGGTTGACGCAGGCACTACAGGAGATGGAGCCAGTGGGGTCGAAAGTGGAGCTGACTCAGAGGCCAGTACACTCCTCATGACATCGAAGGCATCCCTGCCACGATGCAGAGATGGCTTCGGTTCCGAGAAAATCGGAATCCTCCTCCGCACCGAGGGAGACAGCTCCGAGGCCGATGTAGGAGCTGAGCTCAGCTGCGCTGACGCTCCGAGAGGGAGAACAGGGTCGGACAAGGGTCCAATGCCACTCGCCCCTTGGAGCCGACGAGGGAGTCTCGGCTCCCAGATCCCTCGATGGACGGCACCATCGAGGGGATCAAAACCGACGACGGAACCGAAGGAGAAATTGTTATCGGTGCCGACGGTTCCACGATTCGAACCCCAACAAACTCCGGCTCTGAGCTCAATGGAGTCAGAGGAGGAACATCGATGGAAGTGGACAGAGCCAACACCTGTTGAGGAGGGCTGGACAACATTTTGGCCAGTGCCTGCGACTTCAACAACTTACTGACCACTCTCTCCATGTCGTGTTCCGAGAACCTAGAGGACCGAGAAGAGTGGTAGGATCTATGACTGCAGTCACTCTGCAACAGGGGAGACTGAGGAGCTGAATGTATAGACTCTAGAGAAGGGGACCTCGGCCTCTTGTGGGTCTGCGACGGCTCCGAAGGTACTGGTGGAGCCGATGGGGAGGCAGTCTCCTCAGTTCCGGCTGGAACCGAAGTGGTAGTAGGTAAGGCTTGGACCAATGACGGCTCCGAGCTGTGAGCCGAGTATTTGGTTGGTTTAGGAGATTTCACAGGCTGTCTTGGCCGGTGAATCCTGGGGCTTAAGAAGACCCCTCAAAATATGCTTATTTTTGTGCTCCTGCAGAACTCTTGGGCTGAATGCATGGCATACAGAACAAGAATCCTGCAGGTGCACTGCACCTAAGCAATAGACGCAAGAAGTGCGCCCATCTGTCAGAGACATTTTCTGACAGCATGAGTCACACTTCTTGAATCCAGACACTTTGGATTCTTTAGACATATCCCAACTAGAAGACACTACACCTACACTGAATTGTGCAAAAACTAAACCAAACACTAACCACAAAAAAAACAAACACACAGTGTACTACAGCTAAAGATAGTTTTTTTTTTAAACTAGGAAGCCTCTAACTTAAATGGCTACCTAAGAAACAGAAAGAAGAAAAAGCTTAAACGCTACCTACAAAAGGGAAGGGAGGGGGAGGGGGAGAACTCTCTATTTTAAACGAGTTCTAAGGGGAAACTACAAATACACTAAACTACAACAAAACTAGTTAGCAACTATGTTTTAAACAATAAGCTATCAGAAAAAACCCTAATCTGACAGAAAAAATAGTTCAATAAAACTTATACGAGCCTGAGCCAGTAACAATGAACCTCGCAGCTGAAGCGGCAAACGAGATCAGGGTAGCTAGCGCTAGGCATCATGGGATAAGGGGTAGCCTTGAGCCAGTAAACAGCTCTCGAGCTATAGAAGATGGCTGAGACAGAGCCGAGGATCGGCTCTGATCCCAACAAGCAAGAAACGAAGGTGAAATAGACAACTTAACATCTAAGGTTATGGCAGCTGCCATTGCCTCTAGGGCCTGAAGAACAAGTCTTGCTGGGGGAGAAGGGTGTGCAATAATTTGCTCTACCTGGTACCCGATTATCCTTACACAAGGTGGTGGAAGAGAGGCTATCTGTCTTACTATGTACAACTGGGCACCTATGAACTTCACACCCTGAACAGGTTGAAGACAAGATTTCCAGATGTTACCTGAGATGCCTAGTGACTGACATAACTGCAGCAAGTAGTCCCTGGATTTCTCTAGGAGACAAACCAAGAAAGTGTTCCGACAAGTTCAGCAACAAAAAATATCAGATCCTAGACTCTTCGCTCAAGAAATCCTTAAATTTTAATATCAACTTTAAGTGCGATAACAATAACAATACATTTTTCGTCAAGACTGTGTCTTAACTTCCTCAGAAATTTAGAACAATGCCACAAACCACTATTTAAAGTGTGCCTATATTAATTAATCAATAATCCATTTAATTACTTAAAGGCACATACATAAATTCAGTTCTACATTCCCTTCAAAACATCTCATTAACTTTGTATACCCTCCTACAAAGTTAAACTCACTCGGACTTGCGTAAATTCGACATTAACTTTTACTCTATTAAAAAATCGTAAAATATAATATAATAAAATAAGACATATATATGTATTAATTTTAACATTGGTTTAAATTACTTTCGCTGTTTAAAACTAATTAAATGTAAACAATAATAGTAAATGTTAAAAATTAAAAATTAACCAAATGTTCATAATTAGAAGTTATGTACTCACCATAACGTTCCATCTGAGTAGGTGTATTCATTTGTCTGCAACCTGTGGGTTATGGATCAGATATCGGATCCGAACCGGCATGGTTTACCAGCTATGGATCCAAGCTCTCAGCTCCTCCCCTCACCCATAATGCCCTGCTCTACCCTCATGACCTCAGATCGAGTTTGCCAACAGCAAAAAAACACCCTGAAAAGGGTAACACACCATATGCAGGAAACTGAAAGGCCAGGGGGATAGGAGGGCGGGATGGTTGCAGACAAATGAATACACCTACTCAGATGGAACGTTATGGTGAGTACATAACTTCTAAATCTGAAGTAGGAGATTCATTTGTCTGCAACCTGTGGGACAGAGTCCCCAGCTACCTGAATCTTGGGCGGCCATCATGGAAGGATATTCCGGAGCACCGCGGAGCCAAATGATGCTCTACTCCTAGATGCAAGATCCAACTTATAGTGGGAAATAAAATTATGAGATGAAGCCCATGTGGCTGCTGCACAAATATCATCTAGAGGAATCCTAGCCTTAAAGGCTGCCAAGGTAGAAACTGACCGGGTTGAATGAGCGTGTACACTCTCCGGTGCGGGCCTTCCTGAAGCTTGATAAGCCAACAAGATACATTGTGAAATCCAACGAGACAGAGAGACTTTAGAAATTGGCTTGCCCAAATTAAATTTAGCAAAGGAAATGAACAACTGGTCGGATTGCCTATGACCAGCCGTCCTGTTTAGATAAAATCTAAGTTGCCTGTGAACATCTAAGGAGTGAAGCTTATATTCACCTTTGTTTTCATATTTAGGGAAGAAAACAGGGAGGTTAATGGATTGATTAATGTTTGCTTCAGAAGCTACTTTACGAAGAAAGGACGGGTTGGTCCTGAGGTAAACACGGTCCGGATGAAAGACCAAGTAAGGAGGTTTAGCTGATAATGCTTGGAGCTCTGAAACTCTCTTGGCCGAAGTAATGGCTACTAAAAAGGCAGTCTTGAACGACAAGAATTTGAGATCTACCGTAGCCGCCGGTTTGAAGGGGGGAGTGGTCAAGGCCTGGAGAACTAAAGAAAGGTCCCAGGGAAGAACCGCTTGCTTTACAGGGGGCCTGAGAAGGAAAGTACCTTTAAGGAAAATATTACACAACTTGGCTGACATGAGTGGATTAGAGTCATGACCAATGTGATAACGTGAAATTGCTGCAAGTTGTACTTTGACCGTGGAACTGCTAGCACCATCGTTAAAAAGAATGGTTAAGAAATCAAGCACCAACGGGAGAGGAGCAGTGAAGGGATTCAGGCCTTGCCGCTCCGCCCACAAAGAAAACCGTTTCCACTTGCTACGGTAGATTTTCCTAGGGGACGGTTTATGAGCTGCCACCAGGATCGCCTTAACAGGGGACGAAATACCGGGAGTCCTGATCAAGAGTGGAACTGGAGCAGCCAAGCGGTCAGCTTCAGGTTGTCCAGGTTCGGAGGAGACAGGTAGGATGGATGAGCTATCAGATCCGGGATGGGATCTAGAATCCAAGGAGGATTCACCGAGTGAGACCTTAGGAAGGGGAACCAGATCTGTTGAGGCCAAAACGGAGCAATGAGAATCATTCTGCACCCCACCCGAGACGCTTTCTGAAGAACTTGGAGCATCAGAGGCAAGGGGGGATAAGCATACAGAAGACCGGGTGGCCAAGCATGCACCAGAGCGTCTCTTGGAGAACCTCCTGGAGGAGGTATCAGAGCGAAAAAACTGTCGCACTTGGTGTTTGAGGGAGAGGCAAAAAGATTGCAAGAAGGAGTTCCCCACCGTGCGAATATGCGTTCCGCTACTTGAGTATTGAGAGACCACTCGTAAGGGGTCAGAATGGTGCGACTGAGCTTGTCCGCCAGGATGTTGGACCGACCCGGAATGTGCGTTGCTATGAGAAAGCGGTTGGTGGAGATTGCCCATTCCCAAACCCTCATGGCTTCTCGACAAAGAGGGTAAGACCTGGTTCCTCCCTGCTTGTTGATATACCAGACAACCGACATGTTGTCCGATTGAATCGCAATTGTTCCCAAGGGACGAAAGTCTTGAAGTGCTAGCAACGCTAAGAGCACCGCTCTCATCTCTAGGACGTTGATATGCAGTAAGGTCTCTGAATTGTTCCACGTGCCTTGGACGGTCCTGCCTGCAAAAAGCCCCCCCCCCCACCCGAGGCGGGAGGCGTCCGTGGTCACCGTGGCGAGAGGGGGAGAAGCACAAAATGGGCGGCCTCTGTGGAGATCTGGGGAGTGAAGCCACCACAGGAGGGACCGCTTGCAAGCCATGCTGATCGCAATGGGATGATGCACAGGGAGAGCAAGGTAAGACCACTGTACTAAGAGAGTCCACTGGAGGATGCGCATATTGAGTCTGGCGAGAGGAAGAAGTGCTATAGCAGACGCCATGGACCCTAGAGCCCTCAGGACCAACTCCGCCGGAACTGGATTTGAGTGGAGAATGGCCCGCACCTGGAGCTGCAGATTTTGAACTCTGTCCGCAGTGAGGAAGGCTTTTAAACTCCTTGTGTCTAACCTGGCCCCTATAAAATCTATGAACTGTGAGGGTGCTAGGTTGGATTTTTTTGTATTTATAGTGATGCCCAGACTGGGAGCAAGATGGAGAAAGGAGTCTCGCGCCAATAGTAGTAGATGCCTTGTTGGGGCGGTAAGGAGCCAGTCGTCCAGGTAGGGAAAGACCTGCACCCCCTGAAGCCTCAGGTGGGCCGCTACCACTGCTAGTACTTTGGTGAACACCCTGGGGGCTGTGGTGAGACCAAAGGGAAGGACCCGGAATTGGTAGTGACTGGCTCCCAGCCAGAAGCGGAGAAACCTCCTGGAGCGCCTGTCCATCAGAATGTGGTAGTACGCATCCTTGAGGTCTATGGAGCACATCCAGTGATTTTCTCCCAGAAGGGGGAGAATAGATTGCAGAGTGACCATTCGGAACTTCTCCTTGGGAACTGCCAGGTTCAAGAGAGAAAGGTCTAAAATTGGTCTTATTTCCCCCGTCTTTTTTGGCACTAAAAAGAACCTGGAGTAGAACCCTGATCCGATCTGGTCTGGGGGGACGGGCTGGATGGCTCTTTTCTTTAGCAGATGGCCAATTTCTGCCAAAGCGGCCTCCCTTTGACCGGGTGGAACGTCTGGGAGGGACTTCAATTTTGGTGGGTGACAAAATGGGATGTGGTATCCTCTGGATATGATCTGGAGAACCCAGCGGTCTGATGTTATGGACTCCCATGCCGCTAGGTGCTCCGAAAAACGCCCCCCGACTGCCTCCAGAGTGGAGCAGCCGGGCAACCCCTCAGGGTTGCTGCGCGGGCCGTTCAGAGAAAGGTTCTCTGGACCCGAAGTTCCTGGGAGCCCCTCTGCCTCTAGGGTGGCGTCCTCCCTGTCCTCCTCTGCCACGGAAGGACTGGCTGTCTGGAGCAGGCTGAGATTGCTGCGACTTCCGGAACCACATCTTCTTCTGACCCTTTTGGTTCCTAGAATAGGGCCTCTGGGGTGCAGAGAAGCGGATTCCGACGGCAGACAGCGTCTTCCCGTCCTTCTCGCTCTGGGTCAAAGTGTCGTGAACGGTTTTGCCAAAGAGGGCAGAACCATCAAAGGGGGCGTTCGCAAATGACGCTTTGAAGGGCTCTGAGAAATCTCAATGACGGAGCCAGGCCTGACGTCTAGTGACTAGACCTGCTCCTGCAGCTCTAGCGGCGCCTTCCGTAGCATGGGAGAGTAGCCACATAGAGGTATTGGTAACTGATCTAAGAGTGGCCATGCGGGTAAAGTGCAGCACTTTGTCCTCCTCCGACATGGACTCTGGGGGAGATGCAGCGTATTCTTTAATGAGATCGCGCTGCATCCTAATAACGTGTGCCAGGTAGTTCAGCGCCCTTACCGAGAAGGTCGCTGAACTAAACATCCGCTTCCCCAAGCGGTCCATCATTCGAGACTCCTTGCTCGGGGGATGGACTGAGGGACTCTCCTGAGCAAGTTCCCTCTTGGTGGCCGCCGCCGTCAACATGGCATCTACCGGAGGCCCCTTACTCCAATGGGCATGGTCAGACGGTGGGCTGAGGATCCTGTCTGGCCTCTTAGGGATTGGCTCCACGGTGTCCGGTTCCTTCCACGCCCTGGTGGTAATGAGGTCCACCAGGGGGTCGGCAGGAGGACACCCAAGAGGTAGACGGGCCCGCTTCAAATGCCTCCAAGAACACGGACTCGTCCGAGGAAGACTTGGGGCAGACCACCCCTTATACGGAGCATTTCCATGATGTCTCCAAATGAGACATCCTCGGGGGGTGACCGTGGGGAGCCTTCCCCTTCCTCCAAATCCGTGTCTTCCGTGAGAGACTCGGGGGAGTCAATGTGCATCCTTTTGCACGTATGCTTGCGAGGAACATCCTCTGGGGGGCTGTCAGAGGACTCCTCGCAAGCAGCAACCTGTTCCAGGGGAACAGCTTGGGGCACAGAAGCGGGCTGTACCAAGGGCCGGATGGTGGAAGCCTGACCCAGTGCAGAGGGAGCGGACGGGCGAAACAAGTTCCAGGGGTCCGGAGACCCTCAACAGGGCCCTCTCCACTACATCAAAGGCCGAAGGGGAGCCAACCTCGACCAAAGGATCTGACAATCGGCTCCCCCTCGGATCCGAAGAGTGGATCGGAGCCGAAGCGCTCGGATCCGAAGGGACAGTGCGCTCCGACACAGACGGCGCCGAAGGAGCACTGATCCCCCCGGATCCGAGGCTCAGATCCAGGCTCCGAGAGGTCGGATCCGATGCACTCGAGGGCAGGGTCGGATCCGAAGTACCAAGTACTATCGGCGCCGACCCACCCCCGGCTCCGCAGCTGCTCGGCTCCAACTGCTCCGAACCCGGGTAGCGGGTCGGAGAAGGAGCAATCGGCTTGAAAAAGGGGGTCGAGCTCCCCAGGGAGGCAAGAGCACTCCCATCTGCATCTGGGCCTGGATGAACCTTCTCACCATCCGGTCCAGATCAGCATCCGATAGGCTGTACGTTGATCTCGATGAGGCTACCGAGGTAGGCCTTGAGTGCCTCCTCGATAGCCTCGACGGAGATCGGGTCTCCTCCTCCTCAGGTCCCGGTGAAAAACACACTGGAGACCGGAGCCGAGGAGGAGGAGATCCAGCCGACAATGGAGCCGGGGGAGAAGCCCGCTTGGCTGGCGGGGCCGAAACAGAGGTCTCGGCCCGCCGCTTATGGTGCTTCTCCCTCCGGTCCCTTTTTCTAGCATCCCTCTCCTCCGAACCTGAAGCGGGAGGTTGAGTCCCAGGAGGAGGAGGGGCAGCCGGAGAGGGAATAACCGTGGGTACGGTTACCCCCGAAGGAGCGGAGGTCGGAGCCGAGTCCGGTGCCGCCAAAACAAGCTTGGACCTCCGCTCCTTCAATGCCCTGGGGTTGAACCCTGCACAAATGGAACATCCAGATGTGAGGTGTTCAACCCCCAGGCATCTAACACACCGAGTGTGGCCATCAGCTGGGGAAAGCTTATGGCCACACTCGGAGCATTTAGAAAAAAATAGCCTTGGGCTGCTCAGACATCCCAAGCTAACAAATAACAGTTACTAAAACTAAGGTAAGTAACTAAAACAAAAATCACTCATAGGCCCAACACACACACTACGCTACCAGCGAGGGGAGGGATATAAATTTTAGATTAAACTCTAAAAAAAGTAAAGATACAAAAAGGGAAACCTACACTTTCACACAAATCAACCAAAAAATTATTTAAATTTTACAATTTAAACACTGAAAACTATCACTTAGCTGGAGAGCTGGAAAAACAATCTGGTCACCATGCGCGGCAAATGAGATCTGAGGTCATGAGGGTAGAGCAGGGCATTATGGGTGAGGGGAGGAGCTGAGAGCTTGGATCCATAGCTGGTAAACCATGCCGGTTCGGATCCGATATCGGATCCATAACCCACAGGTTGCAGACAAATGAATCTCCTACTTCAGATCAGTAGTTACCAAAGCATTAGCATGAATACAATAAAAACAATAATAGTATATTTACTATATTTAAAATAAACGCTTAAACATATTTAATATGTAATAAATGTAAATATTCACCATTAAAACCTAATATAAATATCAAATATAATAATAATAATATTTGAATTGAAAATAATCAGTTCATTCAGTTGATCAAAGTAAACAGAATAAATATGAATACAGTACACAATTTACCTTTAGAAGTTAAAATCGTAAAGGAGAAAATTTTTGAAAATATGCAAAAACAAGTGTATCTTTTTTAACATAAAAAAAAAAATATATATATATATATATATATATATATATATATGAAAATATATACATATATATATGAAAATATATACATATATATATATATATATATATATATATACATAAACATGCCCCCACAAACTCAGTTGTGCAAATCTTGAACGCCATAAAGGGTTTATTTTACCCTATCATCCCTATCTAAAAATATTTTACAACCACCCAGCATTAATGGTATTTTAGGTATAATGATCAGTGAATCTGGGAATCTTGAGGCAATGTTACAACTGCCTCATGTACACAGACAACCCTCTCCTCCTCCCAACAAATTCCAACACATGTGAGAGATGCAACCATATAGCCAAACTGGAGGCTAAGCTCTCTCAACTCAGTACTGGCGTAACCAGTCAGGAGGAGAAGGAAACCACACTCACTACAATTCCAGTCTAACATAGACCTACCACGACAACAAACCAAACACATAAACACACAAAAACATACTCGGAGGCTCTAAATAAAAATCTGCCTAAGCAGCAGAGACCTCCAAAGCAGACACCCAAGCAACCGCTACCCCAAAACAAAACACGTGCAACACATAGCTCACAAAGCCAGTGTGCCGAACAGTCACAGCCCTTAAGGCTAAACAACACACCTGATACACTTGTAATAGGTGACTCTATCGTCAGGCACACTGACGTCCCGCTCACCAGGCTGAACAAGGAGAAGGTCACGGTGAGCTGCCTGTTGGGCGCTAGGATCCGCCACATAACACAAGCACTCAGGTCACTCCAAGACAAGTACAAATATGACTCAGTCATTGTCCATGCTGATGTGAATGACCTGAGACGTACCTCCCTGGACTACATGAAAAGAGACATAGAGGAGCTCTCTGAGCATGTAGCCCAGGCCGGTATGACCCTGACCTTGAGTAGCATCTTACCCTCACCAAGAATGATGCCACAATATGAAGACAAGATGATCAATTTCAACAATTGGCTTAAGTGTTGGTGTCATTCAAAGGGGATCCAATGCCTGTCAGCCTGGGATGACATGCTCGACAAGCCACGATGCTTCGCTAGGGACGGCTTGCACCTGTCACCCCTGGACTTTCGGATATTGGCAAAGGCTCTTGCTACCCCCATAGTGCCTTTTTTAGGCAAGGCTCAAAAGACAAACCCACCTCCATATCACAAGGGATAAGAAACTAAGATTAATGCTACTCAATGCCAGAAGTCTAAACCTCAAGATGCACGCACTCGAAACTCTCCTTAGCATGGAGAACATCGATATCTGTGCAGTAACAGAAACCTGGTTCAAGGCTCCCGAGAGCAACCCAGCACTACCAGGTTATACCTCATACCATGCTTTTCAGCCCCAAAACTTGGACCGAACCACAAAAGGAGGGGGAGTATCAATATTCGTCAAAGATACCCACACCTCCAGGTTGGTGGCACAGCACAAAGCATCAGAGACTATCCATTTGCAACTAACTGTGGGTAAAACTGCCTTCCAGTTTATAGCCTGCTACAGACCACCCTCCCAAACACAGGAACCCCACTTGGCCTTCCTGAGAATACTAGAAAATATGAAGGTCTCCCCAAACACCATTATATTGGGCGACTTCAACTACCCAAACATAGACTGGGAGCATTACTCTAGCTCCAACACCCTAGCCCAAAGGTTCCTAGAATTTATAAACTCAAATGCTATGGAACAACTTGTTACCACTCCCACAAGAGGGGAAAACATACTGGACCTGATCATCACCAACATGGGGACACTATGCTCCAGACCAGAAGTGTATCCCTCACTGGTAAGATCAGACCATAAACTAATCTCACTGGATATTCACATCCCGACCCCACCCCCTGCCCAGAAAACCACAGTGAAAAACTTCTCTAAAGCAAATTTCACACTCCTCAAAACCAAGGCGAAATCCTTCAAAGCCCCCGGGCCTGTGGAAAATACGGCCCAGACCGCAGAATCCTTTATAAACGCATTCTATGAACACCTTCAGGAATGCATGGATCATGCAATCCCAAATAAAACCAAGACCCAATCCTCCAAAGGCAGACGTCCTGTCTGGTGGATCCCAGCCATAAACAAACTATACAATAGAAGGAGGAAGCTACTACATGATAGAGCAAAATCCCAAAAAGGGAAGGCATCTCTGATCAGTATTAGCAAAAAAGTACGGGCACTCATAAAATCGTCTAAGGCCAGCTTCGAGAGAAAAATTGCACAGGACACTAAGGATAATCACAAGGCTTTCTTTAGTTATGTTAGGAACCTGGGTGGGAATTCCCAGATATGCTCAGAATTAGTCCAAAATGACAAAAAGTACACTGAGCCCACAGACATTGCCAACATCCTAGCTGACAGGTTCAGTGCAAACTTCTCCCCCCTCTCCCCACCAAAAGGGCAAATATCTATCCCAACAGAGTGCTGCCCCCTGACATCTCAGATGCTCAGGTAAGAGCCGCCCTCTCCAAAGCAAAAAACACAGCATCAATGGGACCAGATGGTGTCCCCGGCTGCGTCCTACATGAACTCCAAGAAGAGCTAAACCCAAACATAAAACTACTGTTCAATCTTAGCCTTACTACAGGATATGTACCCAAAGAGTGGCGTACAGCAACAGTGGTCCCTCGCCACAAAGGTGGTGCCTCAACGGATCCTGGAAACTATCGCCCCATAAGCCTGACTAGCTTGGTCTGCAAAGCTATGGAAAGGATCATCATGGACCTCATAAATAAAGATATTGGGGACCTACAGACACTGGATCCTACTCAGTTTGGCTTTGTTAAGGGCAGATCCTGCCTCTTAAACCTGGTTGATTTCTTTTAAACAGTCACCAAGGCCATTGACGAGGGGAAGGTGGTCCACACAGCCTACCTGGACCTCGCAAAAGCCTTCGATACAATACCCCACTCGGGCATTATAGATAAGCTCACCAGCTTAAATATAAACACCTATGTCACTAGATGGGTTGCAAACTGGCTCAAGGACAGAACCCACATGGTTAGAATTGCTGGAGCCATGTCAGACTCCAAACCAGTTACAAGTGGCGTCCCACAAGACTCAGTCCTGGGACCTCTCTTGTTCGGTATATATTTCTCGGCGGTACAGGTCAACACAGAAGGACTGTGGCTGACCAAGTTTGCAGATGACTGCAAACTGGGTGCCATAATCAACTCTCCAGCCGACACAAGCATCCTCTAAAAGGGCCTCATAGAAACAGACAACTGGTGCCAGAGCCATGGCCTCAAGCTAAATGCCAAAAAGTGTATAGTCATCCCCTTTGGCAAAAACAAAGTGCCCACAAATTACCACATAGGTGGTAATCCATTAAATGCAGAAGTAGTCATTAGGGACCTGGGGACCCAAGTTGATAGCAATCTCTCATTTGACAACCACGTGGCCAAAGTGGTTAGAAAAACATTTTATATAGCCCACCTAATGATGAAGGGATTCACATCTAGATCAGGAGAGGTCATCGTACCTCTTTACTCATCCCTCATCAGGCCCATAATTGAGTACAATGCCCCTTTTGGGATGTACCTTACCAGACACCTGCAGCAACTGGAAAGACCCCAAAAGTACCTCACCAAGAGGATCAAAGGGCTCAAACAGATGCCATATGCTGCCCGGTTAAAGAAACTCCAGCTCTACTCAGTGGCATACCGCCTGCTCAGAGGCGATCTGTGCCTAACGTATAAAGCCATGTCCAACCCGGAATTAATGGACATGCTGCACCTCAGAAAATCCAAATCCCATCGAGCTACGCGCTCGAGAGACTTGAACCTCAGCACTGAAATAAATAGGACATGCTGGAGGGACAGATTCATAACCCAGAGGCTCCCTTCACTCTGGAATAAAATCACAGTCCAGGTTAGGCAGAGTCCCACATTGACTCTCTTCAAGAGGAATCTTGATGAGTGGATGGGAGATCATAGGTTTACCCCGGCTATCACATCTGTGTCACTGTTAGACAGAGGCACAGTATACTAACCTCAAAAAAGGCATAGCAAAATTAATTTAAAATGGGTGGCGAAAGCCAAACACACTCTGGCTAGGCTTATAAATGCCCTAGGGCAGATAGCCTAGTATGAACCTATGAACTATGAACCTATTATACTAGTTTTTGCTAGTTCTTTACTGACATTCACCTAACTAAATTTTTTAACCTAAGTATACACATAATGGAAGTCATTTCATTAATGCCTGGGTATTGACAGGCATTTACCCTGAGCTGCCATAGGAGTTCCTTTCTCTCCAATTTCAAAGATTACACAGAAATACAAGTCCAATGCGAAGTTTAACTGTAACAGTAAACAAGTAGTATATTTAGCTAAATGCACAAGTTGCCCGGCTTTCTATATCGGGAAAACCGATAGAAAGCTTGGCGAGAGGATTTACGAGCACATTTACTGTATTAGTAGGAACAAACTAGAGAATGCTTTAGCTAGACATACAAGCGAGTTTGTTGGCCACGAATTTAAATTTAGAGTCATTGACCAATTGAAGAAGGACGAAAGAGGAGGACCAGAATCTTTGTTTATGTGTATATATATATATATATATATATGTATATATATATATATATATATATATATATATATATATATATATATATATATTTTTTTTTTATGTTAAAAAGATACACTTGTTTTTGCATATTTTCAAAAATTTTCTCCTTTACGATTTTAACTTCTAAAGGTAAATTGTGTACTGTATTCATATTTATTCTGTTTACTTTGATCAACTGCATGAACTGATTATTTTCAATTCAAATATTATTATTATTATATTTGATATTTATATTAGGTTTTAATAGTGAATATTTACATTTATTACATATTAAATATGTTTAAGCATTTATATTAAATATATTAAATATACTATTATTGTTTTTATTGTATTCATGCTAATGCTTTGGTAACTACTGTTATGAACATTTGGTTAATTTTTAATTTTTAACATTTACTATTATTGTTTACATTTAATTAGTTTTAAACAGCGAACGTAATTTAAACCAATGTTAAAATTAATACATATATATGTCTTATTTTATTATATTATATTTTACGATTTTTTAATAGAGTAAAAGTTAATGTCAAATTTACGCAAGTCCGAGTGAGTTTAACTTTGTAGGAGGGTGTACAAAGTTAATGAGATGTTTTGAAGGGAATGTAGAACTGAATTTATGTATGTGCCTTTAAATAATTACATGGATTATTGATTAATTAATATAGTCACACTTTAAATAGTGGTTTGTGGCATTGTTCTAAATTTCTGAGGAAGTTAAGACATAGTCTTGAAGAAAAGTGTATTGTTATTGTTATCGCACTTAAAGTTGATATTAAAATTTAAGGATTTCTTGAGCGGAGAGTCTAGGATCTGATATTTTTTGTTCCTCTAGGAGATGCTTGGTTGGGGTGGTGATGAGCCAGTCATCTACGTATGGAAAGACTCAGAATCCCATCAGTCTCAAGTGAGCTGCCATCATTGCTATACATTTGGTAAACACCCTGGGGCTGTAGTCAGACCAAAGAGCAGAGCTCTTAAAAGGTAGTGACTGTCTCCTAGCTGAAAGCACAGAAATCTTCAGGATTGTCTGTTCATCTTGATGTGATATTAAGCATCCTGAAGTTCGATGGAGCACATTTAATTGTCCTTGTGTAGAAATGGCAGAATGGACTGTACCGTGACCACTCAGAACTTTGACTTCTTCATAAACTGATTTAATTTACTCAGATACAGAACTGGTCTCAGGTCCCTAATTTTCTTTGGCACTAAAAAGAATCTTGAGTAAGGTCCAAATCCTTTCTGCTCTGCTGGGACCTCCTGTATGACTCTTCTGTTTAGCAGCTTTTGAATTTCTTCAGCTTCCACCTCCCTCTAACTGGGTGGGATGTCAAGGAGCCTTTTTCTTTTCATTAGGGAATCTGGAAAAATAGTATGTAAAATAACCTCTGGATATGATTTTTAGCAGCCAAGAGTCTTTTGTTACTGATGCCTAGGCATCTGGGTGCAGAGACAAGCACCCCTGACTGCCTCCAGAATTGAGCAGTCTGGCAACCTTTCAGGAACACTGGAAGGATTTATCTGAAAAGGAATCTTGGCAACCCCAGTTTTCAGGCCTCCTCTGCTATGAGGAAGGCGCCTTCTGCTTGAAACCCCCCTGCGCTCCTGAGGGAATTATCCCCGCATGAATCCTAGAAAGGAAACTGACACTTACAGAACCACATTTTCTTGCCTCCTATTTGATTCATAGGAGAGGACCATTACGGGGTAGAAAAGTGTACTGATGAACGAAGAAAGGCTCCACAAAGTCGCACAGGTGCATCCAGGTAAGTCTCCTAACAGCTATGTCTGAACCAGCTGTCCATGAGGTACCCTCTGCAGCATGGGATATTAATCTCTTGGATGCATTAGAGATGGATAACAAAGTGGTAGTTTATGAAGAAGACTTCTTGTAGTCCACTGACATAGACTCAGAAAGAGATTTGGAAAATTCCTTACTCAAATCCTATTGTAATCTTGTGAAATATGCTAAGTAATTCAGAGACTGTAAGGCAAAGGTCTCTGAGGCAAAATGCACTTTCCAAATCTGTCCAACTCCTTGGACTCTCTGTTAGGGGGAGATACAGTGGCACTGTGCTCTGCTAGCTCCTTCTTTGTGGCTGTTGCCACAACCATAGCATCAACACAGGCTCCCTTGTTCCAATGTGGCCTAGAGCAATGGGGAATGGGTTCTACTGTATCTGGTTCCTTCCATGCCTGGCGAGAGATTAAATATATAAGCTCATCTGCTGGGGGTATTACCCAAGATGTAGATGGGATGGACCCAAAAGCTTCCAGAAAGTCTGACTCCTCTTGGGAGGGGGGTATCAGAGGACCATACACTCTTCTTCCTGAGAATCTCTAGGATGACTCAGAAGGAGAAGTCATTCAGTGAAGATCTGGGGGACCCCTCCCCTTCACCGAAGTCAGTGTCCTTGGTGAGAGACTTCATAGGGGAATTTATGTGTCTCCTCTTACAAATTCTCTTTCGAGGAACCACTTCAGTGGAGTGATCTGTAGAGGTAACCGAAGAGAGGTGAAAATCCTTGATGGGGACTGTCTGGATGGTTCACTGTGCCAGCTGTCCCTATGGAATGAGCCTGACAGGATTAGAGCTCAGACCCAAAGGGGGAATGGCTGCAGGATCCGAAGAGGAAAGAGTAGTCGAATCTCTTGGATGACAGAAAATGCCTATCTTCTACCTCAAAGGCAGAAAGACCAGGAGAAGCTGTAGCTGGTCACAATCGAAATGAAGCTGCCGATGTTACCACACCATGACCCTGCCTGGACCTTTGCCTCAAAGGGGGAGTTTGACCTGAGCTGTTCAACGACGAAGCTCCAAGGGTCATGGCCTAGCCCCCCCCCCCCAGACTTGGCACTGAAGCTTTGGCTCTATGACTAAGTCCTGGTCCAAAGGAAACAGGGCAGAACAAGTCAGGGAAGCAGTAAAAGTTGAAGAACTAGCTGTCTTCGGATCTGACATCGACACTCTACGTCCTCAAAGATCCCACGCGCTCCAAAACTGTGGGTTGGATCAGAGAAGGAGAGCTCACTGTATGAGAAGTAGAAAGGAGGTTCATGGATCCAATGTGAGAGAGAGAAAGACAGGATAACCCCCACCTGAACCTGAGCTCTGAGGAACTTCCTCATTATCCTGTCCCACTTTGGCTTCTGAAAGGCTCCTGGAAGACCTGATGGAAGAAGTGGTGGACAGGGGATGAAACTTTCTCCTCAGAGTCCTCTGAAGGAAGGGGGAATGGAGCTGAGGGGAAATAGGTTCTACAGTAAACCCTGGGAGCCAGGATTTAGGAGACTTGGTATGAACAGCTGTCGGACCCTAGGATAAGGGATCCGACTGCTACCGTTTCGAATCCAAAGATGTCAGATCTGATTTTTTTTTTGGCTCTTTTGATTAGGCTCAGAAGTTGAAGTAGTCTTCAGAGAGTGAGATGGAGACCGCTTAAGTGATTCTTTCACCTCTGAAAAGGTTTTGGATGATTTTGTGGGGGTTTGAGCCCCTGAAGTAGAAGAAGAAGAACGCAGCAATCCCTTCAAAACTAGTTTGTTTCTGAGATCACTTGGGGCCTGAAATTACAGGCTGCACAAATGGAGCTGTCTGTGTTGAGATGAGAAGCTTCAAGGCAGTAGACACATTCCCTGTGGGCATCAGTTAGGAATTTTATGCCCACAGGAAGTGGAACTTTTTGAAGCCCGTTGATCTCTCAGCCATAATGCAACTCCTCAACACTACTAACAGAAAGAAAAAAAAAGTAGAAAAAGTTGTTTTTTTTTTAATGCTTTACCAACAATGGCAGGAAAGAGAATATCCTTCTAAAAGGTGGAAAGGGTATGGAAAAGTACCAAGAATGGTACCGAAAGCTACTTGCAGTAGAAGATGTAAATGAAAAAGATTATCGCAGGTAAGGAAAATGGAAAATTCAACAACTAAATGAGGGGGGTACCGAAAGCTACTTGCAGTAGAAGATGTAAATGAAAAAGATTATCGCAAGGTAAGGAAAATGGAAAATTCAACAACTAAATGAGGGGAGGTGGGTGAAAGCAGATCGTAGGGTAGAAGGTACTACAAAAAAAAATATGACACTTACAAGCAAGAAGAAACACCTGAAAAGCTCTTAGAGATGGATCTGTGTCTATAATGACATGGCGGCAAATGAGATCTGAGGTATAGCAGGTTGACTGGGGCATTATGGGTAGAGGGAAGAGCTCATGAATTGGATATAAGAGTTTTGTAAATGTGGCCGAGTTGGATATGAGTTCAGATCCAATACCCAATCATTGAGGAACAAATGAAAACGAGAACATCAGATCATATGTTAAAATCCAAAATATCTTTTAATGGACTGCAGGCCTCCTGGTAGCCAGGCACTTCAAATCTGATCTGCAGACCACCCTCATCTACATGTGATGTCTGAAATCAATTGTATATACAAGAAATCCCAGTCTTAACACACAGTGCTCACACTGTCATTTTCAGGTTTGCAACCAGATGCTGGCACACACTGTCTAGCAGTAAATCTTTCCTGGTATGCATTTGGCTTCACTGCCTGTAAGCCATTAAACACAACACGAAGTTATGTACTCACCATAACGTTCGATGTATGTAGTCCATCTCACCTCACATTCTTACCCTTGGGGTTCGGAGCCGAACTTCGGCTCCTACTCAGCCATACTCTAGCTCAAAGATTTCAACTGGCTCGTGGCTAAGAGGTATCCCATGCTGCAATGTGCCTATCCCCAGATCTTGTTTGCTGCAAACTCACATACACACACACCAACACGCTGAGAGGAAGAACCAACCCAACAAATCAAAAAGGAGTGCTGAAAACAGAGACTCATCCCCTAGGTCCTCCAAGACGGGGTAGGTGGGTGGGTTAGTAAGAATGTGAGGTGAGATGGACTACATACATTGAACGTTATGGTGAGTACATAACTTCTTGATGTTATGTAGTCCAATCTCACCTACATTCTTACCCTTGGGACAGCGTCTCTTGCTCCTAAACCTTGGGTGGCTCACTGAAATATACTCCTGAGCACTGTGGAACCAAAGGAAGATCTGCCTCTAGATATCAGATCCAATGTGTAGTGACTAATAAAGATGTGAGGCGATGCCCATGTGGCTGCAGCACAAATATCATCCATAGACATCCTAGCCTGAAAGGCAATAGAGGTAGACACCGATCGTGTAGAATGAGCCTTCACTTTAAAGGGCAAATCCTTGCCATTTGAAGTATAAATGAAGGAAATGCAACTAGAAATCCATCTGGACAGAGTTACTTTAGAAACTGGAGCCCTGAGTCTATTGTCTGAGAATGAGACAAAGAGTTGATCTGATTTCCTAATATCTTTAGTTCTATGTAAAAAGAAATGCAATTGCCTGTGAGCATCTAGCTGATGAAACTTAAATTCTGCCCTGTTAGAGAATTCAGGGAAAAATACAGGCAGCTCAATGGACTGGTTGAGGTTGACAACCGAAGCAACCTTAGGCATGAAGGAAGGATTAGGTCTTAGAGAAACCCTATCCTTGTGAAATACCAGTTAAGGGGGCTGAACCGATACAAAAAAGAAGTTATGTTCTTACAATAACTTTCCATGTGAGTTGTTCATCTCGCCTTTGTTCTTACATGTGGGTTCGGAGCCGATCCATTGACTCCCGAGTCGGCCGCTTTCCAAGCTCTAGATCTCTGAGTAGCTCGAGACAAGTCCCTATCCCATGATGCTCTGCTGCCAAACCCCAGATTTAGTTTGCTGAACCCAGCAAGAAACACAACTAAGCAACCCAATATAACAAAGTAACTATTTACAATTAGTTAAAAGATAACCTGCCTGACGAGAGGATACTAGTAAGATCAACCAAACTACCAACGATACCCGTTCTTCCAGAACATGGAGGGGGAAGGTGGGAGGGAGTGTAAGAACAAAGGCGAGATGAACAACTCACATGGAATGTTATGGTAAGAACATAACTTCTTTATGTGAAGTTGTTCAATCTCGCTGTTTGTTCTTACATGTGGGTAGCGTCCCAAGCACCCTAATCCTAGGCGGCTCACGGGAGTACATTCCTGAGAACGGTGGAACCAAAGGAAACCCTTTTCCTGGAGGCCCTGCCCACTTTGTAATGAGTAATAAACGTATGAGGTTTGGACCAAGTAGCAGCTGCACAAATGGTGTCCAAAGATAAACGAGCTGCGTGAGCAAAGGACGTAGAAACAACCCTGGTAGAATGAGCTTTCACTTCACGTTCTAAAGGTTGATGGGATGAAGAATATGCAAACTGTATACAATCAGAAAGCCATGTGGACAATGTAACTTTGGATACCAAAAGGCCCTTCTTAAGTCTGCATGGGAAACAAATAGTTGATCTGATTTTCTGAATTCTTTTGTTCTGTCCAAATAAAATCTCAATTGTCTGTGAACATCAAGCTTATGCAACATGTATTCCAATTTACTGGCATGATGCCTGAAAAAAGTGGGAAGTTCAATGGACTGGTTCAAGTTCGCTTCGGAACAGACCTTCGGTAGGAAGGATGGATTTGTTCTTAGAGACACCCTGTCGGGTGGAAGACCAAATAGGGGGGCCTAATAGAGAGTGCTTGAAGTTCAGAAACTCTACGCACCGAAGTATTGGCCACTAAGAAAATTGTCTTCCAAGAAAGGAACTTCAAAGGACAAGAAGATGCGGGCTCAAAAGGGGGAAGCATGAGTTGAGACAGCACCAAATTTAGATTCCAGGGAGTAATCGTATGTTTGATAGGGGGTCAAAGGTGATGAGTCCCTTTCAAAAAGGCTTTACATAATCTGTGGGACATAATGTTAGAACCTCCGCATCCCACATGGAAGTTAGATATGGCAGCCAATTGAACCCTTATAGTAGCAGCTGATGCACCACCATGGAAAGGTGAAGTAAAAAATTCCAGAATGCTATGAATAGGGGCGATAAAGGGATCAATACCATGTTGAGAAGCCCAATGACCAAATTGTTTCCATTTGCTGCTATATAGTTTCCTGGTGGAGACGTTGCAAGAGGAAACCAGAATATGCTGAACCGCGGGAGACAAATCATGAGACCTGGGCTAGGTTGGGAAGTGGAGCAGCCAAGCTGTCAGTTTGAGGGATACAAGAGAGGGGTGAAGAACTCCCGACGAGTGAGTCAGAAGGTCTGGCACTGGGTCCAGAACCCAAGGTTCTTCCACTTGGTATTGCTGAAGGAAGTGGAACCATATCTGCCGAGGTCAAAACGGGACTATCAGAATAACAGTCCTTCCCAGGCTTTTGGCTTTCTGTAAAAATTTGGGGATGGAGGAAAGGCATATAGGAGACCTGAGGGCCAATCATGTGCAAGTGCGTCCCTTGGGATGTCCTCCAGTGGAGGGTACAGCGCAAAGTAGCTTCTGCATTTGGCATTCATCAGGGATGCAAAAAGATCGCAGCAAGGCTGGCCCCATTTGCGGAATATCCTTTCCGCCACTCGTTCTTTGAGGGATCACTTGTGAGGCAACAGAATGGCTCTGCTCAATTTGTCCGCTATCACGTTGGATGACCCCGGGATGTGCATTGCTATCAGGAAGCGCCCGGTGGATACAGCCCACTGCCAAATTCTCAGGGCCTCTCGGCATAAGGGGTAAGATCTGGTTCCCCCTTGCTTGTTGATTTACGAGACTACCGACATGCTGTCTGTCTGTATAGCAATCGTCTGTTGAGGTAGAGAGTTGTGAACACCGCTCTCAACTCCAAGACATTGATGTGCAAACTGGATTCCATCTCTGACCAAGTACCTTGAACAGTTCTTCCATGACACAGCCCCCCCACCCTATCAGGGAAGCACCCGTGGTCACTGTGACTGTGGGAAGGGGGGGTACAAATGGACAACCTACACTAACTTGGTGGCTGTTCAACCACCAGAGGAGGTCCTTTTTGCAAGTATTTGTCAGCAGAATCTTATGTGACACTGGAAGTTGTTGATAACACCACTGTGTGAAGAGTAACCATTGGAGTATCCTCATGTGCATATCCCCCAGAGGAACCGCTATGAGAGTCGCTGCCATGGTGCCTAACAGCTTCAGAACTTGGAATGCAGGGACTTTCTTTTCCATCAACAAAAGGGATACTTGATTTCGTAAAGAGATTACTCGTTCTTGAGGCAATCTGACCAGGGCAGTGGCGGTGTATAGATCTGCTCCTATAAAGGAAATATGCTGCGACGGCGATAAAGCAGATTTTTCTAAATTTAAGGTTATGCCCAACTGAGAGCACAGACTGATAGTGTAATCCCTGGCATGAATCAGTTGATGCCTGGTGGTGGCGGTGAGGAGCAAGTCATCAAGATATGGAAACACCAGGAATTCTAGACGTCTCAGGTGAGCCGTGACCACTGCCATGCATTTGGTGAACACTCTGGAGGCTGTGGAGAGACCAAGGGGCAGAGCTCGGAATTGGTAGTGACTGGCCCTCAGCCGGAAATGCAAGTGATCCCTGGATGGTCTGGCCATTCTGATGTGGTAGTACGCATCCTTGTGATCTATCGAGCACATCCAATCGCCCGTTTCGAGAAATGGGAGTATCGATTGAAGCTTGACCATCCAGAACTTTTCCTTTTTGACAAAGGTATTTAGTTTGCTGAGGTCCAAGATGGGCCTCCAATCCCCTGTTTTCTTTGGAACTAAAAAATATGGAGTAAGTTCCGGATCCTATCTGGTCCGCCAGGACTGGCTGGATGACTCTTTTTTCCAGCAGCCACTGAACTTCTATGGCTGCTAGATTCCACAGACTGGATGGAATGTCTGGGATTCTTGCACGAATGGAAGGGGATTCTGAAAAGGGGATGATGTAACCTCTGGTAATTATGCCTTTTACCCAGGAATCTGATGCAATTCCTAGCCAGGCGTCTGGGTATAAAGCTAAGCGACCCCCGACTGCCTCCAGAGCAGGACGGTCGGGCCTCCTCTCAGGAGTGCTGATAGGGCTTGCCAAGGAACTACTCCCTGTCACCCTGGTTCTGCGGACCCCCTCTGCCACCTGGACGGCATCTACCATTATACCCCCCCCCCTGCCCCTGGAGGGGTTTCACCACATGTGTTCTGGAAAGCTCCTTGGGACTTCCGGAACCACATTTTTCCACCTTTCTGCCCTTTGGGGTATGGTCTAGTGGGGATGGATAAACCGACTCTTACGGCAGATAGTCTTTTCTTCCTGCTTACACTTAGTGAGTGTCTCCTTGATGTTAGGCCCAAACAAGGAAGAGCCATCAAATGGGGTATTAACAAAGGAAGACTTGAAGGCTTCCGCAAAGGAGCATTAGCACATCCAGGATTCTCTCCGCAGAGCTGTCACTGAACCTGCTACCCGGCTTGATCCCTTGGCTGCATAAGAAATGAGCCGCATGGATGAGTTTACAATGGAATTAAGGGTGCTGTGCCGTCACTTTCTCGGAGACAGCATAATCTGTGTTGCCCTGTAGAGCATCTCCAAGCTCTTTGAGGAGATCTCATTGAAGATGGGTAAAGTGGGTTAAATAGTTAAGCTATCTCATTGCAAATGTCACAGAACTAAAGATGCATTTCCCATATCTGTCCATTGTCCAGGAGTCTCTATTAGGAGGATGAACAGAAGAAGAGGTCTCTGACATCTCTTTCTTGGTGGCCGCCACCACACTCCCTTTGTAAGAAAGGACTTATCCTGAGGGGAGGTGATAAATTTGTTGGGCATCTGAGGGACCAGTTTCATGGAATCAGGAGACTCCCACGCCTTTCGAGCGATCAAGTCCATTAATTCATCGAAAGGAGGAGTAACCCAGGAGGTGGAAGGTTGAGACTCAAAGGCCTTCAGGAGCACCGACTGATCCTCAGTAGGGGTAAGGGACTGCCAGTCACCCCTCTGCTTAAGTTATTTCTAGGATGTCTGCAAATGAGACATCCTCTGAGGGGGACTGTGGGGACCCTTCCAATTCCTCTAAGTCGGTGTCTGATGTCAAGGATTCCTGAGGGGAATCCAAGTGCCTCCTCTTGCAGTTTCTTCCTGGGGACTTCATCAGTCTGGTGAAGTCACCGTAGAGCAGGGGTCGCCCGATGGGGTTACCTGAGGCTCTGGGTCTCGACGCTTGGTAGGAACCTGTGATGTAGAGACAGAATGGGGCCCGTTAGGGGAGGAAGAGGAAGGACTTGAAGAGGTAAAAGTCTTAGCAGACATGACCTTCCTCATGGCGTCGAAGGCACCGGTGTCTCGGTCCAAGTAGTCCGCCAGTTCCGAAGAAGATGGCAGTCTCCTCCGGGGCGAGACAATGGGCTCCGAACCAGAGGACAGAGCCAAGCTCAACTGCGCCGAGGCCCTGAGAGGAAGAGTCAGAACTGAAGCTTCGGTTCGACTCTTCCCCCCAGACCCAGCGAGAGAGTGTCGGCTCTGAGACCCTTCGATTGGAATCAAAGATATCAAGGTCAACAGGGCCGAAGGCAGCGGAATAGGCCTCGGCTCTGAGGGTTCCACAACTATCAGGTCCTCAACTTCCGGCTCTGAAGGCTGGATTGGTCTCGGAGGAGGAGCAGAAACCGTGACCGGGGGGGGGGGTGTCGGGCTTCAATGCTAGATGAGATGAAGCCAAAAGCAATTTGGCCAAGGCCGGATTCTCCAAGAGTCTCTGCACCACACGGTCCACATCGACATCCGAGAGAGTCCTGGAAGAACGGGTCGAAGGAAGCGAAGAATCCACTGACCGAAGGATCGGAGACTTTAAAACCTCCGGTACCGGTTCCAAACTCGGAACTTGGCTCCGAAGCAAAGGTTTGGTGCTCTGCTCCAAGGGTTGGGGAACTGGTGACCGAATCTTTCCCGTGGTGCTCGGAGCCGATGACTTGAGCTCCGATGACACCTTGGAAGACTTCGAACCTTTCGAAGATTTGGAGGTCTGTTCAGATTTATCTAAAGCCTCAAGGAAGTCTGATTTTAAGAGGCCTCTATCAATAAGCTTTCTACGCCTTTCTAGCATAATTCTGCCACTAAAAGAGTGGCAGATGGAACAGTCCTCTTGCAGGTGTAAAGGCCCTAAACAATAAACACATGAGGTGTGGTGATCGGTGATGGACATATTCTGTCTACAGCCATATCGCTTGAACCCTGATCTCTGTTTTTCTGACATGTGTAAAAAAATTGAGAAAACAGCACAATTGCTAAGGTTCAGATCCCTGAACTTTACAAATATTAAGAATACTAGCAATCACACAAAACATTCAGATCCCTGAACACTCACTAACTCTACTTTGTAGCTATTAAGAACACTAAGGATCACAAAAACAATGTTCAGATCCCTGAACACTCACTAAATCTATTTCACAAAAAAAAAAAAAAAACCAACAGATAGAATCACTGACAGAGCCCTGTCAAAAACTCAACTAAAGAAACGGCCAAAGGCCTAGGAGCAACTGCTCCTAAGAAAACACACAAAGCACATGCTAAGTCTCTCAAAAAAACACAAACAAGTAATATTTAGACCACTACACTTATGTATATATATATATATATATATATATATATATATATATATATATATATATATAGATAGATATATATACCAAACTATCACAGTTATAAAAATTTTTTTGTCAAGAGACAAGAAAAAAAGGGTACTGGCCCGAGCTTCTTGCGAAGAGCGTGAGATCCGTTGCAGCGGCAAACTAGATCTGGGGTTTGGCAGCAGATCATCATGGGATAGGGACTGTGTCTCGAGCTTCTCAGAGATCCAGAGCTTGGAAAGTGGCCAACTTGGAGCTGATGGATCAGCTCCGAACCCACGTGTAAGAACAAATGGCGAGATTGAACAACTTCACATCTTGGAGCTCAGAGACCCCGCCTAGCCAAAGTCACAAGTTGCTGCGGGCTCAAAAGGAGGCGAGATAAGCCACTGTAACACAAAATTAAGGTCCCATGGCATTACAGGATCAAAGACTGAAGGTCGAAGTAGCATAGTCCCTTTCAAAAAAGCCCTAAAAAGTCTGTGCACCATTAGATTGGGTTCATTAGCAACATGAAAAGTAGAAATGGCTGCCAACTGCACTTTGATAGTTGCCGCAGCTGATCCCTGGCTGAACAGTTGAGAAAGAAATTTTAAAACTGATGAAATGGGAGCTGTATAGGGATCAATCTGCCTTTCATGAGCCCAAATGGAGACTCTCTTCCACTTACTGGAAAAAAATCTTCCTAGTAGAAGGCTTGTGGGAAGAAGCAGGATATGAACCACCTTCGGGGAAAAATCATGAAGCCTGACTAGGGATGGAATTGCAGCGGCCATGTTGTCAACCTGAGGGTCTGAATGGATGGGTGGAACTGCCCTGACATATGAGTCAACAGATCTGGCTCTGGGTCCAGAATACGTGGATCGTCCATTAGATAAGGGTGGAGAAAAGGAAACCAAATCTGACGAGGCCAGTGTGGTGCAATCAGTATAATTTTGTTTCCCAAGGATTGTGCTTTCTGAATAACCTTCGTTATCAGGGGGATTGGAGGGAAGGCATAGAGAAGCCCGGAGGGCCAATCGTGAACTAGAGCGTCCCTGGGTGCCTGCCCCTTCGGGGGGCTAAGGGTGAAGTAGCTGCTGCATTTGGCATTGAGGGGGCTGCCAAATAGATTGCAGCAAGGCTGAGCCCATCTGCGGAAAATCCGCTCTGCCACTTGTTCATTCAGGGACCACTCGTGAGGCATCAGAATAGCTCTGCTCAGCCTTTCGGCAATCACGCTGGACTTCCCCGGTATGTGCATTGTCACTATAAAGTATCAGGAAGATACTGCCCACTGCCACACTCAAAGTGCCTCTCTGCAAAGAGGATACGACCTGGTTCCTCCCTGTTTGTTCAGATACCATACCACTGACATGTTGTCTGAGTGGATTGCAATTGTCCCATGAGGAAGAAAGCCCTGAAGTGCTTGCAATGCTAATAGCACCACTCTCATCTCCAAGACACTAAAATGCAAATGGGTCTCGTGCTCTTGCCACGTGCCTTGGACTGTCCTGCCTAGATAATGCCCCCCACCTGATCTGGGAGGCATCCGTGGTCACCGTGGCAACTGGAGAAGGAAGAACGAAAGGCATACCCGCATTGAGATTGCTGGTTTGAAGCCACCTGCGCAGATCCTGCTTGCACCTGTCTGTAATCAGAATAAGATGGGAGAGCGGGAGATGCTGTAAAGACCATTGGGCAAAATGTAGCCACTGAAGAAGCCTCATGTGTAGCCTCGCAAGAGGAACTAGCATAATCGTGGCAGCCATGGTCTCTAATAACTTGAGGACCACTTTTGCCTTGACCTTCCTCAATGGTAGCAAAGCGTAGACCTGCTGCTGTAAAACCTGAATTCTCTCTTCTGGTAGGAAGGCCCTCATGAACACCGTGTCTAATTCATTGCCGATAAAGGTAACACGTTGCAAGGGCAACAAGGCAGACTTTTCCCCATTCAGAGTAATTCCCAGACTTTTGCACAGCGCAATAGTGGTGTCCCTGGTCTGTAGCAGTAGATGCCTGGTGGTGGGAGACAGGAGCCAGTCATCCAGGTACGGAAACACTTGGAATCCCCGACGTCTCAAGTGAGCCGTTACCACTACCATGCATTTGGTGAGCACCCTGGGGGCTGTGGTGAGACCAAAAGACAGGGTGCGAAACTGAAAATGACTGGCTCCCAGCCGGAAGCGTAAGTGACTTCTGGATGCCCTGTCCATCTTGATATGGTAGTATGCATCCATGAAGTCGATGGAGCACATCCACACATCTTTCCCTAATAACGGGAGAATGGACTGTAACGTGACCATGCGGAACTTGGACTTCTCTACATGAAGGTTCAAATGGCTGAGATCCAAGATGGGTCTCAGGCCTCCTGTTCTTTTCGGCACTAAAAAGAATCTGGAGTAAGTCCCTAATCCTACTTGGTCTGAGGGGCAAGCTGGATGGCTCCCTTTGACAGCAACTTTTGTGCTTCTAAAGTTGCGGAATCCCTTTGACTGGGTGGAACGTCTGGGATTCTTTTGTTTGGAGGGGGATAAGAAAGAAGTGGAATATGATAACCTCTGGAAATTACCTCTAATACCCACTTGTCTTGGATGATGTCTCACCAGGCTTCTGGGTATAGAGAAATGCGATCCCCGGCTGGCTCCAGAGACACACAGTCGGGCCTCCCCTCAGGAGCGCTGGTAGGGAGAACCACAAAAGGAATCACGGTCCCCCCTGGTTACTCGGGCCTCCTCTGCCTTTAGGACGGTGTCTACCTGCATTTCCACCCCCTCCTCTGCCTCTGGAGGGGGAATCCCTCTGTGCGTCGTGAAAAAACCTCTGCGACTTTCTGAACCACATTTTTCCATCCTTCTGGCCCTTGGGGTAAGGTCTAGAAGGCATGGAAAATGGACTCCCACGGCAGACAAGGTCTGTCCTTCCTGCTCGCACCTATTCAGTGTCCTTCACCTTGGTTCCAAATAACGATGAACAGTCAAAGGGGCCATTGGTGAAAGTAGACTTGGAAGCCTCCGCGAAGTTGCACAGGCGCATCCAGGAGTGTCTCCTAAGAGAGACTCCGGAACCCGCAGCCCTGCTCGCTCCAGCGGCTGCGTAAGACATCAGCCTCATGGAGGAGTTGATAATAGAATTTAGGGTAGACATCTGAGCATTGACCTTCTGAACCACAGCATCAGAAACATTACCCTGTAGAGAATCTCCCAGCTCTTTTAGGAGATCTCTCTGGAGCCGTGTAAAATGCAACAATTAGTTCAGCGACCGCAGTGTAAAGGCCGCTGAAGAGAACACATGCTTCCCATACCTGTCCATAGCCCTAGACTCCTTGTTAGGGGGATGGACGATAGATGAAGTTTCTGCAAGTTCCTTCTTGGTGGCTGCTGCCACCACCATGGCATCTATGGGAATGCCTTTCGTAAGAAATTCTGTCAGGGGGAGCGGACAAAAACTTGTTGGGTCTCCTAGGGAACGGTTCCACAGTGTCTGGAGTTTCCCACACCTTTCGACAAACGAGGTCCAGGAGCTCGTCAAACGGGGGAGAAACGCAAGAGGCGGAGGGTTGGGACCTAAAGGCCTTCAGGAACCCCAACTCCTCAGAAGGGGCTTTGGAGGGCCAGTCGCCTCTCTGTCTCAATATTTCCAAGATATCTGAGAGAGAGATATCATCAGAAGATGACTTGGGGACCCCTCTTGACTCCTCGAGGTCAGTGTCAGACATAAGAGACTCAACTTGGGAGTCAATGTGCTTCCTCCTGCACACACTCTTTCTGCAGGGCTCCTCAGGTATAAACTCTGGGGAGGCCTCAGAAAGTTGGGGACCACTCATGGAGGTATCCTGAGGCCTTGGGTCTCCGCTGTCCCCGGATAGAGGGTGATCTGAGACTGATGTTGGTGCCATAAGATGCAGCTGACGACCTGGCCAGCACACTCCTCATGACCTCAAAAGCTGATCCCCCCGGCTCCGAAGGTCGACTAACCATGGAAGACATGGTAGTAGCCCTCGGAGCCAAGGAGATGAGGTCCAAAGCCGATGTCCGGTCCACGCTCACCCAAGCCGAAGCACAGAGAGGTAGACTCGGAGCCAAAGAAGATAGAGCCGAGACCTCCCTCTCGGGTCCTACCGGTGAACTGTGAATCCTGGACCCCGAGGATGGTGCTGACTTGGTCGGAGCGGAGATTGGAGCCGAGATGCCAAAAGGGACTACTGGAACTGACCTCACGGTGTCCGATGGAACCAACAGTTCAGGCTCCGAAGAAAGGCTCAGAGGAGGAACAGCCAAAGATGAAGGGATGATGGGCTCCGGAGCCAACTGGGCCAGAGCTGAAAGCAATTTAGCCAGCACCGATGACGGGAGCAGTTTCTTCACCACTCTATCGACATCGTCATCGGAAAGGGTCCTACAGGACCTAGAGGATACGGTTGGGGATCTGGATGTCCCTGCAGAGGGAGACCTGTGAGCCGGAGAAACCGGTCGAAAAAATGGAGACCGGCTCCAAACTGGAAAATTTGTCACCAGCTCTAACAGATTGGGAGCCGATGTTGACATCGAGCCAGTGGAGCCGAAGAAGCAACTATAGTTCTGGTGATTTTCTCTGGCGGCTCCAAGGAAACTGACGGAGCCGGAGAGCATTTCTTTGAGGATTTTTTGTCTGTTTTTTGGTCCGGTTTGGAAGGAGAGGATCTGGAACTAGAAGACCTCTCAAAGTCTTCTTCAAAGGAAGGTTTCAGCAATCCTTTTAAAATAAGCTTGTTCTTCCTCTCTTGCGGCACAAGGGGACTGAAAGCATGGCAGAACAAGCAGGATTCTTGTAGATGAATAGCCCCCAAACAATACACGTACACTGAGTGCCCATCATTCAATGACATGTTGTTATTATATTTGACACACTTTTTAAAGCCCGAAGGCCTGTGCTCTTTAGAATCCTTGGACATGCTGACAGAAAAACACACACACACAGGGAAAAAACAGTAGGGACACCTTCACCAAAAATAACCAAAGATAGAGCACGGGAAACTAGAGTCTCTAACTGAAACGGCCTAGAGACCACGGGATAACACAGGGAGGTCTAGGTCCTTTAAGTTAAACGGCCTAGCTCAGGGAATAAGCAGGAAAAAGGACACCAAAACAGGCACACAACAAAACCCGTTAATGGGTAAACTACAAAAATACAGGGGAGGACTAGGTCCTCTAACTGAAACGGGCCTAGCTTGTAAACACCATAAAAAGGAAACGGGATACCAAGAAAAAGGGCCAGCAGAACCGGTCACACAACCAGCAGAAGCAAAAACACACACTAGCTATGAAAATAGCTTTTGGAGCTACAATATTGAAAAATAAATCGAAAAATTGTACTTAGCCACAGCCAAGAGCAAGACCACGTCCGAGCTATACGAGCGGCAAACGAGATCTGGGGATAGGTGCGTTGCAGCATGGGATACCTCTTAGCCACGAGCCAATTGAAGACTTTGAGCTAGAGTATGGCCGAGTCAGAGCCGAGGTTCAGCTCTGAACCCCAAGGGTAAGAATGTAAGTGAGATTGGACTACATAACATCCCTCTTTTTCCATCTCGAGACTCCTCCCTTGTTCAGCAGGGCTTACAACTAAATAGGGTGAGAGCTAAACAGAGAAAGGCTGTCATCCGGGCAGGCATAAAGGATACTCATGCCCCATATTGCATCTTGGCACCCACGAGATCTGTGGGTATGGAGGTGTATCTTCTTTCTGCTGGCATTAGAGTCTGGCCTGATCTCCCCATCCCGACCAGGCTAAAAGACTAAGACTGCTGCAGGATGGATCCAATCTAACAATTCATCTCCAATCCACAGAACTACATGGCAGTCCTGCTTCAGGCAGGCTACATTACATAATAAAACAGTGTTAAGGGTGATTTTGGAATAAAGCCTAACCTCTCCCCTAGTGGCTGGCACATACCTACATCATCAGGAAGGTTCACAGTACCTCCCAGAGGCACATGCTTCAATCAATGCATATGCAGTATAAGCTACTGTTACTGGTTTGATCAAGCCAGGCATGTACCCTTAATCATGATTACGCACTAAGTACCTGCTGATGCTTTAAGCCGGTATTGCTGAATCAGACTGCCCATCCTCACAGCATCAACTATTAGGCACCATCAGCCAATGATTCCCCTTTTGTCAAAGTCGTACCATCCCTCTATGCCATTTAGCGAACACTGTCTGGCACTAAAATTTTGTGTCGAGTTCCCACTTAGGTGCCTGATTTTCATGTTCTGTACTTTTTTCCAAACATCAAGCTTCAACAAATGAAGAGGGTGACACCAGATTTATTAACAACACTGTTGGGACTGTATTAGCGATTATTAATATCAAAATGCAGTTCACATAAAGGAAATTATTAGCTTATGATTACTGGAATTATGGCACTAATAACCTAGTTGACAATCTTTCAGCTACCACATTTGTGGCTGAATGAGGAGCAAGTGTGGAGAGCAAAAAAAAAAGTTTTATTTTGCAAAGCTTTTGAGCTCTCCTGAGGGTAAGCTGTTCTCTGTTACAACAATACATATATTCTGGTGGGCTATTTCTTTTAAATATTTTCCTTAATAACGAAACAGTACTAGCAGAGGTAAATGATTTCAAGCAAGTGACCACAGGCAAAATACAGTGTGCGTCTATAACATAGTAAATATATAATCCATAAATGGTATTACAAAATCAGCACAGATAAACCCTTGGACATGACTGTCAGCACCACGGCAGTGTATACGTATGCAAGATGGTGCAGTGTGGGCTACTTGGCATCCAGTATAATATTCCCACGAAATCCTTGCTTTACCTTGTCAATATTTGGCTACCATACCATATGTGCACTATCAGTGTTGAGGTGTACAACTTTGGAAGAATTAACAATATGGTTCCATATAAAAGGGTTTCCTGCCAGACTGCATACTGAGCCTTTATAGCTACAAATGCATGTGTATAAATTGGTATCTCTTGGTATCCCTGTATAAGTTTATATACCCTGGAAAGCACACCACCACTCCTCATTTTCTGTTTAGATGAGGATATTTGTTACTGGTGACTGATTAATAATGAAGCTATGATGCCCATGTCTGCTGTCTTAAGCTAATGCAATGATTCAAGAGCATGACTGTGATTTCTGCCTTTGAATTCATTCTCTAGCTCCACTTCTACTAGTTTTACATTTTTTTCCACCTAACTACCTAATATTAGTTGCTGCAGCAGCTCTCTCTACCCACCACTACAACAGCATCATAATCCTTGCTCAAGAGAACTCCTGTACTTTACTGCTTACATTTTAAAATTATCCATGTTTTGTATTACTTAACCTTTCATTATAAGCAACTACTCTACTCTGTATGGTTTATCACATTATTATGTTTTATATACAATGACTGGCCATTAATATTCTAAAAGAAGCGTGCTGATTGGCCAGCCCAACCAGTATGCCTGTTGTAAATCCGAGAATATACCAACGGAAAAAGGTCCAGTCGCCAAGACTTTTTTCCATTGTTACATTCTGTACGTTTTATTTTTTATTAACAAAACTAAAAAAAAAAATCTGTAATCTGGACTCCTGACATACAAGAAAGAGAGGATGGAGAAAATACTAGGAAAATCAAGTACGTTATTTAAAACTAAAGACACATACCTGATTTTCTTTGCATTTCTTCCATTCTGTCTACGGAGCAACAGAGGAGACCTTCTTTTCTCCGTTGCTTCCTTTCCAAAGCACTGATGTACTGGGTATCACATGATTTTGGTCTGAAGAAGTGTTTTACACGAAAATGCTTACTTTTTAATAAATATTTTAGTATTTATCGACTGTGCTGCTCGTTTATTTTCACTTACTTCCTTTGTGTCGGACGAACTTTGATTATGGTGGTTACTTTTTATCTTTATATAATTTTTTGTTATGCAACACAACTCATGGCTGAGAGAGCTTGGCTATAGTGGAAAGAAGGTGATGTTGCTGGATTTCTTTAAGAATACAATTACTTAAGATAACAACCCGCTTATCCAGTGTAACTTGGAGTCAATGGAGACTAAGGAAACTGTTGGTGCTGGGACTATAGATATGGCCACGTTTAATTCATTGTTCCGTGACCTTGAGCATAAATTATTTAAGCTAAGATGCAGTGACAAAGACTGTATCTAGAAGCCTGCCTGCATCACAAAGTTGTTCCGAGGGGTTTAAGGCTCCTCTGTATGCCGTCCTATGGGGATCATTACCCTGAGCTGTTGAGAAGGTGGCAGGCAATGAATATTGAGCTATGTTTCAACTATATTAGGCTCTTACTTGACTTCTTTAAGCCTATGGAGATGAATTTAGGTTCTGAAGTTCAAAAACTATTCAGAGGCCTGAGCAGTGATTTTGCCACTGAACGATGTGTGAAATGTCTAGATGATCTATTGCTTAATGTTGCAAGCTTTGATTCTAAGCTACAACAGCAAAAACTTGGAAAGAGACTATAATGATTTTAAAAGCGGACATATTTTTGTGTGGCCACGTACAGCTATTGTTAAGCCAGGCTCTGCAGAGAAGCAAAATATTGCAGATGCTGCTGTGAATGAAGGCTCAAAAGCAGCTGGACTTTTAAATGCAGCTCCCAAAGTTTTGGAAGCTGCTAACAGTTCTGCGCAAGAGGAACACCGCAGACAACTTGGTGCGAGAATGAAAAATCGCCTGTCTCTTTAAACACCGACAGTCTGTATAGCCTCCCAGTACCTTTAAGGAAGTTCAAACAGAAAACCTAACCATGCTCACTGAGCAGTGACAATCGGAAGAGACATCAGTTGACGGAAGAGGAAGAGATGGCCATGAACGACCAGAAAAGTACAGTTTTGTACCTACCATAAATGTAGATGTTCGAAGATCCACATTGCTGCAGTCCTTACACTTGGGTAGTCCGCTGTCCTCGGTCGGCCCGAATATCAAAGTATTAGGCTGACGTCGGTCAAGGCGCATAAGACTGACATCAGGACGTCAGGGTACATATGCGCATGACCGACGTCATATCCTCAGTCTTTTCTTGCCCCAGATGTCAGAAGACCCTAAACAGAAAGGTCAAAACCAAAAGACAACCAAAAACAACCAAACACCTGTGTACTAACTATATGTACAATATATACAATATTTATAATATGTACAACCCACACCACACAACCGCCTCTAACTACAGAGGGGAAGGAGGGAGGGTAAATTGGACTGCAGCAATGTGGATCTTCGAACATCTACATTTATGGTAGGTACAAAACTGTAGTATGTTCTTCATCTCACATTGCTGCAGTCCTTACACTTGGGTAGAATCCCAAAGCAGAGAAAAGGGAGGATGGCACAACTAAAAAGCAGTAGGAGCTGCCAAAATGCCCTGTAAAATTGCAGTGGCAAAACCAGCCCTTGATTTAGAGTAAAGAGGAAGGTGATAATGCTTAGAGAAAGTATGCACTGAACTCCAAGTAGCAGCCTCCAAAATATCTTTAGTTGCTACCCCCCTTAGAAAGGCTGTAGAAGTGGCAGTAGCCCTAGTGGAATGAGGCCTAATCCCAGCTGGAATCTCCTTACCATGATGGGAATAACAGAAAGCAATACACAACCCAATCCACTTAGAAATAGTTTGTTTTGACACAGGCTTGCCCTGAGAACTCAAAGCAAAAGAAACAAATAACTGTTGAGACTGCCTGAACCCTTCAGTTCTGCTCAAATAATATCGCAACTGCCTGTGTATATCCAAAGTGTGCAAAATCTTTTCCCCTTTATTTTGGGGGTTCGCATAAAAGGTAGGCAAATGAATAGTTTGGTTTAAAGCCACACTAGAAACCACTTTAGGCATAAAGGAAGGATTAGTACGCAAAGATACCCTATCCTTATGGAAAATTAAGAAAGGCTCAACTGCCATAAGGGCCTGTAATTCAGAAACCCTTCTCGCAGAGGTAATGGCCAACAAAAAAGCAGTCTTCCATGATAAATATTTCAACTCAGCAGTAGCTGCAGGCTCAAAAGGTTGTAGAGTGAGTTTCTCCAACACAAAATTGAGATCCCAAGCAGGAGTAGGAGCTCTCCGTGGGGTCTTATATTTTTTGCCCCTCTAAGAAATTGCTTAAACAAAGGATGAGAAAACAAAGGTGGGTCACAGTCATAGTGAGCAGAAATTGCTGCAGCATGAATCTTAATAGAAGAGAAGGACAAACCTTTGTCCAGTAACTCAGTAAGATATTGAAGAGCCACACTTAAATTAGGCTTAGAAACATCAAATGCTTTTGCTGCACTCCAAAATAAAAATCTCTTCCATTTATCTGCGCACACTTTCCTTGTACTAGGCCTTCTGGCCTCCAAAATAACATTCAAAACTTGCTGTGGAAGCTGAGACCCTCCAGGGTTTAAAACAGAATATGCCAGGCTGTCAGGTGAAGAGAGTGAAGTTTGACATTGAGTAAATGACTGTTCTCCTGAGACAGCAGGTGTGGAATCGAAGGTAAAGGCCATGGAGGCTCCCGTACCAGACTTCTCAGTAGTGGGTACCAGTGCTGTCGAGGCCAATCTGGAGCTATTAAAATCATCTTTGGCTTGTCCTGTCTGACCTTCATAAGTACCTTTGGGAGGAGAGGCAGAGGTGGAAAGGCATACACATGAAGATTGCTCCAATTGAATGAAAGAGCATCCACTGTCCAGGCTGTGGGATGAAAACTTTTTGTGCAAAACTTTGGCAGCTGGTAGTTTAGTGGAGAAGCGAACAGATCTATGTCTGGAGTTCCCCATGACACTGTCAATTTCTGAAAAACATGAGGATCCAATTTCCACTCATGGGGATCCATTATTTGTCTGCTCAACACATCTGCTAAGGAGTTCTGTGCTCCTGGCAGAAACCTTGCCTGAAGATTTAGCTGTAAACTGAGAGCAGTCTCCCACAAAATCATTGCTTGTCTGCACAGAGGATAAGAATGTGTTCCCCCTTGCTTGTTGATGTACCACATGACAGTTGGGTTGTCTGTTAGAATCAACACCTGCCCTGGAAGAAGTAAATCCTTGAAAGCTATTAATGCAAATTGGACTGCTAACATCTCCTTCAAGTTGATATGTAGATGTAGAAGTCTGGCAGGCCACGTGTCTTGTATCCACTTTCCATTTAGATGAGCTCCCAAGCTTTGTCTGAGGCATCTGTCGTTAGAATCTGACTCGCCTCTGGCCGGGTCACAGAGAGTCCCTTGTTTAGGTGACATTCCTGAGCCCACCACAAAAATTCCTTTTGAATGCAAGGTATTATCTGAATGACAGTGTCCATATCTTGGCAGTGCTGTGTCCATACATTCTTGAGATACCATTGTAGCTTCCTCATATGCAGTTTGGCATTGGGAAGCACCAGAATACAAGATGCCATGAACCCCAAGGCTTGAAGGACTGTCCTTGCAGTCAGCCTGGACTGATGAGACAATTGATGGAAGTAAAGAGAAAGATTCTTTTGTTTGTCCGGGGTCAAAAAGGCCATCTGGGATGCTGTATTTAGTCTCACACCCAGAAAGCACATGTCCTGAGAGGGTACTAGACTGGACTTTATTTCATTCACAGAATACCCCAGGCATCTTAGCACTGCTATCACATAGTGTAGATGATGAAGAAGTTCGTCCTTTCCTTGAGCCAGAATCAGGCAATCGTCCAAATAAGGATAGATCTGTATTCCTCTTAGCCTGAAGAAAGCTATCACTGGAGCCAGAACCTTCGTGAACACTCTGGGCAGTAGATAAGCCAAAGGGCAATGCAGAGAACTGATAATGAGAAGTCCCAGCCCGAAAACGTAGATACTTCCTGCAACTTAGCCTGATAGGAACATGAAGGTAAGCCTCCTTGAGATCCAGAGTCACCATCCAGTGATCTTTGCCCAGCAGAGGTAAAAGCTGTTGTAACGTCAACATTTTGAACTTGGGAATGTCCAGATAAGTGTTGAGGATAGATAAATCCAAAATTGGTCTCCACGTGTTCCCCTTCTTTGGTACTAGGAAGAGGCGAGAATAAAATCCTAGGCCCACTTCTGACAGAGGGACCGGTTGTATGGCCCCTATTTGGAGCAGCAGAGAAATCTGTTTGTGAGCCTCTATTCTTTGCTGAGGAGGAATGTCTGGCATGCCTTTGAAAGGAGGCAAGGTATGGAAATAAAACCTGTAACCTTGGTGTATGATATCCAATACCCATCTGTCTTGGGTAATTAAACTCCAATTTTCCTTGAAAAGTGCCAACCTTCCTCCCAAAGGTGCTGCCAGACGAGAAGGCTCTGGCAGCTGAAAAGGTAGGTCATTGGGTCTGTTTACGAAAGGACTGACCCCTGCCCTCACCCGAAGACTGTGCAGGTGAACTCCCTGTTCTAGGCCTGAAAGAGCCCTGAGCTCTGCCCCTACCACGTCTAGACCTATCCCTAGACTGGGAATCATAAGAAGGATACGTCCACCCCTTGGTAGGCCAATTTCTACTAAACTTCGGAGGCTGAACCTGCAAAAAATCTTTAACAGTCTGCATAGACTTAGCCTTGTCTTCCATTTTCTTTAAGACTGCCTCAACAGGTGAACCAAACAACACATCAGATTGTAAAGAAGCATCTAAAATCCTTGTCTTAACATGGTCAGATAAATTCTGATCCCTTAGCCAGGCGTGCCTGCGAAGAACTGACCCAGTGGCAGCCACCCTAGACGAGGCCTGTACAGCATCAAAACCACATTGCAAAGAATGCTTACCCACTTGTTCAGAGACATGTACCAAATCTTGTAACTCTTTACACTCAATACCTTCCGCCAGAGCATCTACCTTAGACTTCAATTGAGAAAGTAGATAGTTTTGGTATTTCAACATGTGAAACTGGCAATTCAAAGCCCTCATAGCTAAGGTGGAAGAAGTATAGACTTTCTTTCCCCATCTATCCAAAGCCCTGGCCTCTTTATCTGGAGGAACCGGATTTTTAACAACAGAAGCCTTAACACCCTTAGGCCCCTGACTAACAGTTTCTGGGTCCGCCCTAGGACTCTTAAAAAGATACTTATGAGCTTCAGGCACCCTATAATACCTATCCGGTTTAACAGGAGCAGGAGGCAAAGAATCAGGATTAAGAGAAGCCTCTGCAAACACATCCTCCACAACATCCAGAACAGGAGGTATAGCCAAAGGCCTATGCTGGGGTAAAACAAAATTCCCTAAGCCTTTTCCTGGAATCAGAGAAGTCCTGACCTTCCCACTTAAAATGCTCCCTCATGGAATGAAGAGTCTCTGAAAAAGAAAAATCCTCAGGAGGAGAAGCAGAAGGAGTAGAATCATCCACATCAGAATCAGAATAAGGAGAATACTCCTGCAAGTCTTCAGCCGAAGACTCTGAAACATCTGAAGCCTGCTCAAAACTCCCCAACTCAGGTTCCACCCTAGGCCTCTTATCAGGAGGGGGTAAAGAACCTCTAATCAAAGTAATCAAATCTTCTGCCATTTTAAGCATATGCTTCTTGGGCACAGATCCTGAAGAACTAGGAGTGACACCAACTGAAGCTAAACCTGGCCTGCCTCTGGGAGAAGCCTTGGAAACAGAAGGAGATGGCCTAACCACCCTAGGAAGGGAGGGGAGTACAGTAACCTGAGAAGCCCCTTCAGCCTGACCTGCCTCCTGAGAGGCCACATCCTGCAATAACAAGGTCTCCCCCTGGGACTCCAGAGAAACCTCCGGCGGAACCACCGGCTCCACCGACACCTCTAAAGAACCGGCGTCCGGTACGGACGACTCGTCTTGCCTGGGCTTAGCTGCTTTATCCTTGCGCTTCTTCGAAGAAGCGGACTTCGGAGCATCCGATGGCATATTATAATTGCACCGCTTCCCGAAGACTAACCTGGCACAATCTAACCTTCTCTTAATAGTGCGCTTATTGAATCGAGCACAAAAGCGACACCCAACAACGTCGTGCTCAGGCCCTAAACAAGGAATACACAAAGTATGATAATCTCTATGCGGTATCTGTTTCCCACAAGAAATACAGTTATTCACTTTTTCTGACATCCGGTAAACCACTGAGGCAAGAAAAAACTAAAATATTCCCCAACGGGGTACTTAGCCAACTTTGACTCTGTCTGAAACTCCGAATTCGAAAAATTTCAGAACGCCGAACGGCACTTGCAACGCTGCTTCTGCATCGGACCATGCGGCAAAAAAGACTGAGGATATGACGTCGGTCATGCGCATATGTACCCTGACATCCTGATGTCAGTCTTATGCACCTTGACCGACGTCAGCCTAATACTTTGATATTCGGGCCGACCGAGGACAAGTGTAAGGACTGCAGCAATGTGAGATGAAGAACATCGGGGATGACGAGTACATCACTAGTTTTTAATCTCTCCTCTTTTGAACTGGCACCTTTGCATTTGAGTGTTCTTGGCATGGGCCCCTCATTTATACCAGCTGTATCCATGGATATGTATGATGCTCTAGGGTAAAACCCAGGACAGACAGTGCAATCTTCTTGTAAATGGAGAGGACCCAGGCAAAACACACAAAGTGTGGGCATCCGACAACAGAATCTTGTGCCCGCACATTTTTTTTAATCCAGCTAGACTCTTTTCTTTCTCTGCCATGGTAGGAACCACAGTTTTTAACGAGTAAAACTGAACGGTAGAAATTAAAGACATTTTTTTAAAGTGATAGGAAAAGAATTTACCAGCAATGGTAATAAGTAGAAGCACACTGCATGTAGAGAGGGAAATTATCAGCAATGGTTATAAGAAAACTACCCTGCATGTAAAGAAAAAAGGAAAAAGAATACTAACAATAGCATTTGAAGATACAAAAATGCATAGAAGGAGAAAGAGAGATATTTTAAGTAGAATACACCTCAGGCGATTAGGTAAGGGATTTAAGAATTAAAAGACTACAGGAATTTGATAGGTTTTACTAGATCAAAAATAGAAAATTCAAAACTTATCTGCTCAAGAGTAACAGTCACTACGTCTTTTTCGTATAGCAGCGAACGAGATCAGAGGTACTTGGGAATGGAGCATTATAGGTAAGAGAGACGTTTGAGAGGTTTTGGTTGCCACAAGCTTTAGCAATGGCTAAGCTGGATCCAAGGATCAAATCTAAACCCATCAGTTGAGGATAGAATGAAAGCTGACAGCATCAGATGGTTGGTTAAACATGGTACTTAAGGAAGCTTTGAGGTGTTTACTGGACTATGTCATAAGAGGGTTCCTCAGACTCGACAAGGCTTGCTGAGCCAAATCTCTCTAGAACCTATTCATAAGACCGGCATATTTCAGAACCATGAGTGTGAAGGTGCCTGAAGCATTAGCCTGCTTCCCCAGTATACCTACTAGCCTAGACTTTTATTGGGTAGATGAATGGAGGAAGTACCTTCTGATAGCTTTCTTTTAGTAACTGTTGCCGTGATGATAGAGTCTGTTGCTGGAGATGTTGTCTAATACTGTCTGTCTTTTCAAGGCATGAAGGATTTTATCTGGTTTTCACATGACTGCTTCACAATAACTGGATCCTGCCACAACCTCTGGACAACGAAGGCAATAAGCTTGTCTGCCGGTGGACCAGCCATGACGTAGACGGTGCCAAGCTCTAAGCCTCAATTAATGCCACCTCATCTTGTGTGTGTGTGTGGGGGGGGGGTCTATGGGTCAAGCTCCCTTCTGATGCATAAGCTCCAAAATACAGCCAGAAGAGGTGTTCTTCTGTAGAGTATTGTGGGGAGCTTCTCAATGGAAGTCTAGGTGCTTTCTTTTACTAGTCCCTTTCTTTGATATATCAGGGGATAAGTCTCCTAAATTTTCAGAGGACTGACATTTCTGTTGAGCAAAGGGATTGAGGCTCAGGGGATGACTGTGATTCATGGATGCTTGAAGAGCAACAGGCAAGACAGAATTGGAGCCCTGGAGTGGAACTGTACCTGTTGGAACCTAAGACTGTTCTCAGGGGAGAAGTAATCATCCTCTCCAGTACTTGGAAAGCAAATTCAAACTCTGAAAGATCTGAAGAGTGATCTCTAAATGCTAGATCTGACACCTCTTTTCATAGAGACAGAGCTAACAGGAACCCCAAACCTAGAAGATCTGACCGCTCCAATAGGGGGATCAGAGCGAAGGAGCAGATAACAGATGGCCTGACAAACTTCAGTATCAGTCACAATGGATCGTTCATGTTAGATCTGAAACTGGTGTCAAGGTCACTATCCTGCCCTCTTGGCTACGGGATCGAGTTGTCTTACACAATATCAGAACCAACATGGTCAGACACAAGAACTTCAGCAGTGAAGCCCCTGGATTAGGCATGGATACAGTGACACCACAGCCAGGATTAAAAGTAGTGAAGGAATTACAAGTGGGGCAAAGTGAGTGGATCCAGCCAAATTCAAAGCTGAAGGGGATTGAAAGGCTCCCCTTTCTGTTTGGGTCCTAAAAGACATCTGTATCTAATCATCCAAGTCTACTTTAGAGGTACTTCTGTCATACCTGAAGAATCTGGTGAACAGCGCTGAAGAAGGTCTGGAGGGAGATCTCTATTCTAATCTCTCACTTTAAGATTCTTTTCCTGGAGAGTCTTGAAGGATGATAGGATCCAAAATAACTGGATCTGGAATGTCCAGATCTGGAAGGGGACTGTAAGCTGAAGTTCGAGCTAAGGAAACCTCAAGCATCCTATGCTTTGGAGCTAAGGGAGATGGCTGTGGAACCACATTAATCTTCTTGGGATCTGAGTCTTTAGGTTTCAAATGTTTTCCCCCCAACATTTTAGCTTTGGAAACCTCCAGATCTGAGGAAAGTAGTCCGTTTATTATAAGTTTTTATTTCTGTCTGCTAAGGCCCTAGTGTCAAATCCCTTACAAATCTCACAGTTCATGGAGAGATGGGGGAAATTCCCAAGCAGACTACACACTGGTTATGAAGATCCTGAGGAAGGAGCACATGTCCAGTGATAGAATATTTTTTAAAGTTAGCTTATTTATCCATATTAATACTGTAACAAACTGCACAAAATGTAGAATAAACACACTCAAAATTATAAGCTACATTAAACTCAGAGTAACAACCTATGTTCCTGTTTGTAAAAGTGTGTGTGTGTGTGTGTGTGTGTGTGTGTGTGTGTGTGTATGTGTGTACACTATATATGTATATATATATATATATATATATATATATATATATATATATATATATATATAGGAACAAAATAGATAAAAACAAAAAAACAACAGAGATCTGAAGAAGGATCTTAAAACCCAAAAGCACTTGTCTATTATTTCTTTTATGCTTTTATTGATGGAATAAACGGTCGTTTTATGCCCGATTCCATGGTGAACCTACTGGTGTGTGTATAAACAATCGAGATGAGAAGACTGAAATCACACAAGACCGAACCTTCACAGTTACAAAATTCAAAATAGGGAAACACCCCCTGTAAATTATATATACCAACTCCAAGATCGCACTAAAGGGAAAAGGGTACATTTCCCAATCCTCACTGTAACACGATCTGCATTCACAAGCAAGTGGTGTGCGAGTGGTGTTTCATTGTTATGGATTTCAGCAATGTAAAGCTTTGTTCTTGTGTAATTTTCTTCTTGTGTAATTTCGGTCTTCTCATCTCTATCATTTAAGTTTCTGTTTCATGAACTTTCGATAGAAAGAAATAGACCCATATTATATATTATATATACATATACTTATATATATATATATATATATATATATATAAGAGGCACTACACTAGGTAGAAAACAGCAGGTAATGCCATCAACAATGGGGCTCTACCTACCTACCTACTCATTTGAAGTAAAACACTACGCCAAAAATACTTGAAGAATAAAAGATTGCCATAAGGGTACGAACTCTACACAAACAGGAAAAAAGAAGCAAACACTGAGAAAATATTAAAGTGTGCAAGGTGAAGCATTTAGCTGAAGGGAGAACTCATCCTTTCTCTAAGGTGGTAGACAAGATTGGAGGTATTCTAGGAAATGTGCATTATGTGGAGGGGGAATTATTAAGGGGCTTGAGGCTGCTGGGTCATAGCCTAGTACCTACCTATAAACCTATGAAGCTATCTGCCCTAGGGCATTTATAAGCCTAGCCAGAATGTTGGCTTTCGCCTCCTTTTTAGACTAGATTCCTAAGCCTCTGTCCAGCAGGGCCAAAGAAGTGATCCCAGGAGTAAATTTATGATTCCCCATCCACATATCAAGATTTCTCTTGAAGAGGGTCAGCGAGGGGGGCTCTGTCTAACATGGACTGGGATTCTATTCCAGAGCGAGGGAAGCCTTTGGGATATGAATCTATCCCTCCAGCATGTCCTGTTTATTGTTGTGCTAAGGTTTAAATCCCTGGAGCATGTAGTTCTAATGGTTTTCTTGAGGTGGAGCATGTCCAACAGTTCCGGGTTAGACATGGCCTTGAATGTCAGGCAGAGGTCCCCTCTGAGTAGGCAGTAAGCGGTAGAGTTGGAGCTAATTTAGTCGAGCTGCATAGGGCATCTGTTTGAGGCCCATGATCCTCTTGGTGAGGTATTTTTGAGGTCTCTCCAGTTGTTGTAGGTGTCAGGTAAGGTACATCCCAAATGGGGCATTGTACTCAATTATGGGCCTGATGAGTGATGAGTAGAGGGGCACAATGACCTCTCTTGATCTAGATGTGAACCCTTTTGTGATTAGGTTAGCTATATAGAAGGTTTTTCTAACCACTATGGCAATGTGAATGTCAAAGGAGAGGCTACTATCTACTTGGGTCCCCAGATACCTAATTACTTTTTTGGTACTTAGTGGATTACCTCCTATGTGGGAGTTTGTGGGCACTTTGTTTTTCCCAAAGGGGATGACTATGCACTTTTTGGCATTTAGCTTGAGGTCATGGTTCTGACACCAGGTATCCGTCTCCGTAAGGCCCTTCTGGAGGATGCTTGTGTCAGCTGGAGAGTCTATTATGTCTCCCAGTTTGCAATTGTCTGCGAACTTGGTAAGCTACAGTCCTCCCGTGTTTGCCTGTACCTCAGAGAAGTAAATACCAAACAAGAGGGGTCCCAGGACTGAGCCCTGTGGGACACCACTTGTAACCGGTTTAGAGTCGGACATGGCACCCATGACTCTGACCATGTGAGTTCTATCCCTGAGCCAGTTTGCAACCCATCTTGTGACATATGGGTTAATATTTAAGCTAGTAAGCTTATTTATGATGCCAGAGTGGGGTATTGTGTCGAAGGCCTTTGCGAGGTCCAGGTAGGCTGTGTGGACTACCTTTCCCTCATCTATGGCTTTGGTAACTGTTTCAAAAAAGTCAACTATGTTTAAGAGGCAAGATCTGCCTTTAACACAGCCAAATTGGGTAGGGTCCAGTGTTTGGAGGTTCCCAATGTCTTTGTTTATGAGATCCAATGATGCGCTCCATGGCCTTGCAGACCAGGCTAGTCAGGCTTATAGGGCGATAGTTCCCAGGATCCGTTGTGGCACCACCTTTGTGAAGCGGGATCACTGTTGCTGTACGCCATTCTTTGGGTACATAACCCGTGGTAAGGCTGAGTTGGAACAGTGAATTTATGTGAGGGTTTAGTTCATTTTGGAGCTCGTGTAAGACACAGCCCGTGATACCATCCAGGCCCACTGATGCTGTGTTTTTTACTTTGGAGAGGGCTGCTTTCACCTGTGTGTCTGTTATGTCTGGGGGATTGCATTCTTCTGGGATAGACACTGGCTCTTTTGGGGGGGAAGGGGGGGGTAAAGTTTGCACTGAACCTTTCCACCAGGATGTTGGCAATGTCAGTGGGTTCAGTGTATTTTATGCCATTTTGCACCAGCTCAGAGCATATCTGAGAGTTGCCACCCAGATTCTTGATGTAGCTAAAGAATGCCTTGTGATTATCTTTAGAGTATTTGGCGATTTTTCTTTCAAAGCTAGCCTTTGATGATTTTATGAGGGATTGAAGTTTCTTACTAGTAATGATCAGGGATGCCTTCCCTTTTTGGGATTTTGCCTTTTCATGTAATAGTTTCCTCCCTTCTGCTGTATAGCTTATTTATGGCCGGGGTCCACCAGACTGGTCTCCTGTTTTTGGAGGAGTGAGTCTTGGTTTTACTTGGGGTGGCACGATCCATGCATTCCTGTAGATGCTCATAGAGTGCAATTGTAAAGGATTCTGCGGTTTGGGTAGCATTTTCCATATGCCCGGGGGCTTTGAAACTTTCCAGCTCGGTCTTGAGAAGTGTGAAGTTTGCTTTTGAGAAATTTTTCACAGTGGTTTCCTTGGCAGGGGGTGGGGTCGGGATGTGGATGTCCATTGTGATTAGTTTATGGTCTGATCTTACCAACGAGGGGTTTACCTCTGGTATGGAACATTTAGCCCCCATGTTGTCCCCTCTTGTGGGAGTGGTGAACAGTTGTTCCAAGGCATTTGAGTTTATAAACTCAAGGAACCATTGGGCAAAAGTGTTGAGGCTTGAGTAGTTTTCCCAGTCAATGTTTGGGTAGTTGAAGTCCCCCAATTTCATGGTGTTTGGTGAGACCTTCATATTTTCCAATGTTCTCAGGAATGCCGAGTGGGGGTCCTGAGTCAGGGTGGGTGATCTGTAGCAGGCTACAAACTGAAAAGCAGTTTTACCTACTGTTAGTTGCACATGGACGGCCTCCGCTGCCTCATGCAGTGCCACTAACCTGGAGGTGTGGGTATCCTTGATGAAGATGTATACTCCCCCGTCTTTAGTATTTCGGTCTGATTTCTGGGACCGGAAAGAATGGTATGAGTTGAATCCTAATAATGCTGGGGTGCTCTCTGGAGCCTTGAACCAGGTTTCTGTTACTGCACAGATATCAATTTTCTCCATACTGTGGAGTGCCTCGAGTGCGTGCATCTTGAGGTTTAGACTTCTGGTGTTGAGTAGCATTACCCTTATTTTTTTGTTTCTGGTATTGTCTATGGAGGTGGGTTTGTCTTTTGAGCCTTGGCTAAAAAAAGGCACTATGGGAGTGGCAAGAGCCTTTGCCAGTATTCGAAAGCCTAAGGGTGACAGGTGCAAGCCATCCCTGGCAAAGCAATGTGGCTTGTCGAGTATGTCATCCCAGGCTGACAGACACTGGATCCCCTCAGAATGACACCAATAGGTTAGCCAATTGTTAAAATTGATCATTTTGTCTTTATACCGTGGCATCATTCTTGGTGAGGTTAAGATGCTACTCAGGGTCAGGGTCAGGGTCATACCGGCCTGGGCTACTTGATCAGAGAGCTCCTCTATGTCGCTTTTCATATAGTCCAGGGAGGTACGTCTCAGGTCATTCACACCAACATGGACAATGACAGAGTCATATTTGTACCTGCTGTGGAGTGACCTGAGTGCTTGTGTTATGTAGCGGATCCTGGCACCCGACAGGCAGCTTACAGGGTCCTTCTCCTTGTTCAGTCTGGCGAGTGGGACGTCAGTGTGCCTGACAACAGAGTCGCCAATTACTAGTGTATTAGGTGTGTTATTTAGCCTTGGGGGCTGCGACTGCGTGGCACACTGACTTTGTGAAGTATGTGATACGTGAAGGTTGTTTTGTGGTAGTGGTTGCTTGGATGTCTGTTTTGGAGGTCTCTGTTGTTTTGACAGATTTTTATTTAGAGCCTCCACGTATGTTTTTGTGAGTTTATGTGTCTTATTTGCTGGTGCGATTTGTCTACGTGAGACTGGTTGTGTGGTGCGAGTGTTTTCCTTCACCTCTTGACTGACTGTGCCAGTCTTGGGTTGAGAGAGCCCGGCCTCCAGTTTGGCTGTATAGTTGCATCTCTCACATATATTTTTGTTTGTTGGAAGGAGGAGAGGGTTGTCTGTGTACATAAGGCAATTGTAACATTGCCTCAGGATTCCCAGATTCACCAACTGGACTGGAGAGTATACCTGAAACTGCGATTTGGACATGCCTGGATGGTTTAAAGAACTGATTTATTGATTGTCTGGAATGGACGAATAGGGAGCCTTATACTTCTGTATAATATAGGGGGGGTGTAGTGCTAAACTTAGTTAGTGCTTACTGAGAAATTTGAGCAAGTGTCAGATCCGACAAGCGGCTTGAGGACTCATGTTGAATTGAACAGACTGAATGAATAGGATAAATTGTTTGCTGAATTTGTTTTGAGCTTTATGCTTCTGGTAGTTTCACTCTTGACAAACTAGTCTGAGAATAATGAGCCAAATTTACACCAAACCAGAATTCCCCACACAATGGTTCATTTAAACAATGTGAAAGTATCACATGGAACAGAGGTACTTGGATGTACCTAGATAGCCACAGATGCGTGTGTTACTTCATGACAAATGTCTTTTAGGCAAGTGACAAACACAGCTTGGCTTAGATCAGCCTGACAAAGCTTGTGGATGGAGCCAATGTATGGGCTCACCATGAGAAAGGTGAAGAGTGGAGGTCAGGAGTGATGCCAGTCAACAGAATGGGAAAAGTAGAATGGATTAAGATGGAACAGACTCCATCAGTAGAAACTGGCATTTGGGACATGGAATTCATTACCTCACTGTTGGGAAAGAAGCTGAAACATGGGCAGAACACTAAAAAGAACTAGCTAGATTTAAATGGTGTTACCTCCATACACACACAGCTAGTTTTCGAACAAGACTTTTTGGTCAGGGCTTGTCTCTCTACTGATCTGGAGCAGACCCTAAGGAAGGGTCCTGGGTTGAAGCGCAGATACTCACTAACCCCCTTCTGGGTACTCTTCCTTTGATGTTTGTGCAAATAAATAACAGGTCACCTCAATGCAACTGTGAGATGCAGAAAGAGAACTCTGCCTCCTGTTTGCGCTTTCGCACTTAAGCAAATTTATTACATTAGACACAGTTTCTTCTGTTCAAGTGGAGTTTATTACAGTGAAGAAGTTAGATTAAAGTGCATTTTCAACTCAAGAGAAAACAAGCACATTTCTGTTTAACATACTTTGGGTTCTTTACAGTTCAGGTATCTGTTTTTTAGTCCACCTTTAAAGTCCTTCAATGGAACAAGATTTCTTACAATTCACAGGCTTGGTACTGCAGCCTCGATCAAGCTTTCTTGCAATCTTCAAAAGCATCCAGGAGTAAAGCCACAGATAGGATGCTGGCACTCCTTGAGTAAACCACAGGTTTTCTACAATTCTCCAGGTATTTCCCAAGTTTGTTCTGGGCAGCCCTCACTAAGAGACTGCACTCATGGTATTGAAATTCCTTTCTCTGAAAGGTAAATGTCTCTAACACTGTGGGCTTTCTAGACCTTCTTTTAACAGCATTTCACAATGTAATTCACATTATACTGTACTATTACAGTTTTTGTTTACCAACTGTATATGCTATCTACAAACATCACCATTAGTTTTACTATAATATATGATGTATATATTACATATCAAAACAGAATTTCTAACAGATCAGGTAACCACTATGCCACAATGACCCCCCCCCCCGATTCTAACCCATCCCCATTCTTGTGGCTAATGCCAGGCTAATGTCTAATGGTGGAATGAGAGGACTATAGTGACAAAACCCATCTGCACAGTTTGTTGTTTAACATTATTTTGTTTATACAACCATTGCAGAGATGCACTGTCAGTTACCAAAGTGAGCTACACCCAAACAAGTAATACTGCAAAGTAATGCAGTTCTCTGATCCATAACTATCTTTTTGAGAATCACTACTCTGGAGAAAAATAGCATTAGCTCTTTGGCTAATGACATAGCACTCACTTTTCACAGGGCTACTTCTTCAGAAAACAGTGGCATGTTTAATAATTATTACAATGTATTGGTAGCCATTACTAGACTTGACTAATAGACTTACAAGATCCACTGCTATCCATCCGAATGGGACTCCAGTAACAGGCAGAGGTATCAGGAGTTTTCTGAATCCAGCATGTGATGTCGTCTTTTGACACTCTGGGCAAGTCTTACTAAAGTACTCAAAGTCTTTTACTATACCAAGCCAATAAAGACCAATGAAAATTCTTTGCTTGGTTCTGTCCATCCTTAAATGCCCTCCCAAAATATACCTATGTAATAGAAGGGGAGCAAGGCTAGGTGTATCGCAAGCGGGTTCAAATTGTTTTATCATGGTGTGGATGGGAGGAGAAATGGCGTAGGCATTATCCTGAAGGAACAGTGTGCTAAGAGTGTTTTGGAGGTGAAAAGAGTGTCGGATAGAGTGATGTTTATGAAGCTGGAAATTTATGGTGTAATGATGAATGTTGTTAGTGCATATGTTCCACAAGTTGGGTGTGCGATTGATGAGAAAGAAAAATGTTGGAGTGAGATGGATGAAATGGTGATGACTGTACCCAAGGGTGAGAGACCGGTGATTGGAGCAGATTTCAATGGGCATGTTGGTGAAGGGAACAGAGGAGATGAAGAAGTAATAGGTAGGTATGGTGTTAAGCAAAGGAATGCAGAAGGTCAGTTGGTAGTGGATTTTGCGAAAAGGGTGGACATGGCTGTGATGAATACATATTTTAACAAGAGGGAGGAGCACAGGGTGACATACAAGAGTGGAGGAAGATGCACACAGGTGGATTATATCTTATGTAGAAGGGCCAGTCTGAAGTAGACTGGAGACTGTAAAGTGGTGACAGGGGAAAATGTAGTTAGGCAGCACAGACTGATGGTTTGTAGGAGGATGACACTGGTGATCAAGAAGAGGAGGATGAGTGTGAGGGCAGCACCAAGGATCAAATGGTGGAAATTGAAAAAGGGTAATTGTGAGGTGGAGTTCAGGGAAGAGTTAAGACAGGCACTGGGTGGCAGTGAAGAGTTACCGAACAGCTGGGTAACTACAGCAGAGCTAGTAAGAGAGATGGCTAGAAAGGTGCTTGGTGTGACATCTGGAAAGAGGAAGGAGGACAAGGAGACCTGGTGGTGAATGAAGAAGTACAGGAGAGTATACAGAGAAAGAGGTTGGCGAAGAAGAAGTGGGATTGTCAGAGAGTTGAAGAAAGTAGACAGGAATATAAGGAGATGAGGTGCATGGCAAAGAGAGAGGTGGCGAAGGCTAAGGATAAGGCGCATGAAGAGTTGTATGAAAGGCTGGATACTAAGCAGGGAGAAAAGGACCTGTAGCGATTGGCTAGACAGAGGGACCGAGCTAGTAAAGATGTGCAGCAGGTAAGGGTGATAAAGAATAATGAGGGAAATGTACTCACAAGTGAGGAGAGTGTGTTGAGCAGATGGAAAGAGTACTTTGAGGGGCTGATGAATGAAGAGAATGAGAGGGAGAGAAGATTGGATGATGTGCGGATAGTGAATCATGAAGTGCAGTGGATTAGCAAGGAGGAAGTAAGGATAGCTATGAAGAGGATGAAGAATGGAAAGGCTGTTGGTCCAGATGACATACCTGTGGAAGCATGGAGGTGTTTAGGTGAAATGGCAGTGGAGTTTTTAACTAGATTGTTTAATGAAATCTTGGAAAGTGAAAGGATGCCTGAGGAATGAAGAAAAAGTGTTTTGGTACCGATTTTTAAGAATAAGGGTGATGTGCAGAGCTGTAGTAACTACAGAGGAATTAAACTGATCAGTCACAGTATGAAATTATGGGAAAGAGTAGTGGAAGCTAGGTTAAAAATGGAGGTGATGATTGTTGCAAGCATGAAAGTACACTAAAAGTTCCAAACCCAGCAGATATGCTATCTACTGAGAAGTTAGTGTCAGACAAGCTCTTTTAGTATACAAGGTCATTGCAGCAAATAAAATGTTCTGCTGTGAAAAGCTGTGGGAATAAAATAGATTCAGCTTGGAAATGCTGAAAGCACTTGATAGTGTTAGGATGTCATGAAAATCATGCCTTTTCAAAATTGTGTAGAGGGATGAGATAATACCTCTGGACTAGCGAACTGAGGAAATGGTCTGCATTTTCAAAAAAGGGAAAAGGACAGTGTATTCCAGTTAAAAAAGGATTAAGCTTCCCAGCCTCCCATGAAAAGCATATGCAAGGGTAATGGAAAGGTGACTTCATCCAGCAATCAAGATTCTGATTCAGAAGAAGGAATGCAGTGAATTCCATCCTAGCTGTGTAATAATGGATCAACTCTTTGCCTTTGCAAAGACACTGAAGAGATCATAGGAGTTCACCAACATTATCTATATACATTATGTGGACACAGAAAATACATATAATCAAGTATTTCTGAATGTTTGTGGGAAGTGCTACAACGGTTAAATGTTACAGGGCTGCTGTTGCATGTCACTCATCACTGCATCTGAGAACCGAAATAAGAGATGTGTCCACGTTCTTAGTTATGTTGAATACATTCAAGGTGGTTGAAGGACTTAGCCAAGGGTATGACTTATCTCCTCCCCTCCTTTTTGCGATTTTCATATACAGGATATCAAGGTGTAGTCAATGGTTTGAGGACATGAGGGCTGCATCCTTACTGTTTGCAGATGATGTTTTCCTAACCTTAAGGGATAAGTGTACAAAGACAAGATGAAAGTAAGCAACTCTAAATCTGAGTTTATGGTTCTCTTGTGGAAAAGTGTGGACTGCTCTTTCCAGTCTGGGGGGAATCAGCTACCTCAGATACAACAGCCTAATTATCATGGGATCTTGTTCACAAGTCAGAGTAGCGCTAACAGAAATATCAACCAGTAGGACTGCTGCAGTAGCAGCAGTACTGCAGGCACAGAACCAGACTCTTGTACTGGAGAAAGGGATGAATTACAAGACAAAACGCTCAGTTTACCATTCAATCTATGGCTCCAATCTTTAACTATGACCAAAGATTTCCAGCACTGACTGAAAGGATGAAACCGTGGATGCAAGCAAAATAAATAAAGACTCTTTGCACAACAGTTGGGTTAATACTGTGAAACAGAATGAGAAGGTCATCAATCCAGGAAGGAGTATAGCCACTACTTATCTGCATTCACAGCTGTCAGCTGAGGTGGTTTGAGCACCTCATGAGGATGCCCCTTGTCCACTCTCATAGAAAGTTATGAGGAACAATGTACTGGGAGAAAGTCCAGGGGCAGAATCAGGGCATGTTGAAGGGACTATTTCTCTTAGATCACCTGGGAACACCTCAGGATCCCACATGATGAGCTGGAGACTTGCCATGGATAGGGAAGTCTGGTGTACTCTGCTCAGCCTTCTACCACCATGACCTTCAGCTGAACAAGCAGTTTAGAAAATTATGACAATGGCAAATTTATCAGATTCTCCCCTGGGCTGCAGTAACAAATAAATATAAAATAGCTTTTCATGAACTGATAGTGACCTTTATAAGTTGCTCCAGATAAAATTAAATGCAAACCATGGCAGGAATGTTTCTGCTAACATGAATGATAGTTTACTGCATTAAAGCATTCCTGACACTCCAATTTATATTTAATCACTAAGTATGCAGCAATGGTATGTACAACTGACCATGTTATGGTACTGAATATGGGAACATGTTTTACTGATAATATGCAGCAAGTCTGTGTTCCTCTTAGTCTGCTTTGTCTATGCAGAAAACCCAGGAAAAGGGAGTGTGTCTGAGTGCCGTAAGAGCCACGGACTAGATTTAAGCATTTTTATTTCTCCTAAAAGACACTCTGTCATTTTTATCTGGTATCTAAAGGAATTACTCAGAACCAGACTGGCTCCTCTTTTCCTTTCTCAGTAAACTAAGTTTCACTTCAATTCCCTTTTCCTCCTCCTCTTTTTATTTTCAAAACATGTTTGATTCTGAATCACACACACACACACACACACACACACAATCTCGGTTGTGAGTTCCATCATTTTCAACAGGACAAAAGCACTTGATGTTTTAGTACTGATAGATTTTCTGTACTTGAACACCTAAAATTATGAACATACACTAACAAGCAGCAACGGGTGGTGCTAGGAATATGACTGGGCATCTTCACAGACACATTTGTGTGAATGCAGAAACCATTACTGGGAAGAGATAGCACTTCATCCCGTCCTAATGAGACATTATACTGAGGTTCCATTTGCCGGATTTGGTGGTAAGCACAGCTGGACACAACAGATCCCTCAGCATATTGAAAAAAGTGTAAAGGGAATTCCCCATGTCACTGCAAATTTCTCCTAGTCTATATGAAAACCAACTTGGGTGTCCCATGAAAAGAGGGCAGTGGACTAGTGGGACTAATCCAGTCAACAAAGAATAATATGTACTGCTCAGAAAACATCCATAGAAAATAAATATAAGTCAGTCCATTACAGTATTTGCTGCAAGACTTCTCCTCTAAGCTATATCTCTGCTCTTTTTATTTAAAAGGTAGAATTATCCCCTAGTGATTATACATTAACCAGCAATTTTGCTGTAATAAATACCAAAAGGAAATGTGTGTAAAGTGTCCACATAGTTTAGAAACTCATCAAAATTAAAACTACACAATGGGCTCAGCTATATTTGACAGGTATCAGGAAAAGGTGCACAAAAGCTCATTAATTATTACTAAATGCATGCAAACGTAGAGTTGTGCTATGTTATGCAGAGAAACTGCAGAAAAATAAATTGTTCTAAACCTCAGCTAAAATGTTTATAATTTTGTTATTACCGTGGATGCCTTCATAGTTAGACCCATACTGGCACTGTCTTGTGAATGGAACGAATCCACAGACCTTTGCATGCTTTCTGATGACTCTGTGCTCTGAAAGTCATTTTTACATTTTGTACTTAACACAGCTGCTCTTCTTTCAGCTGGAAAACAAGAAAAATTTCTTTCCTCTGCTATACTTTTATGTTGATCTAAACATATTTTAGGACGACTGTTTTGCCTTCTTGGGGTATGTAACTGTGATTCCAGCAAAAGCTTGGTCTCTATGGGGGAACATCTTTCTGTGAAAAGAAATAAACATCTATTAAATTCATCATAGAGCTTTCCAATGTACCTCTCCCTATGTACACTAAACACAAGTTACAGTTTAATCATATTTTATCCACATTTTATCAGACACTCTTAATAGTTAATCCTGGTTCATTATTTATGTACACCAGTGTAAAAGGCTTGAATTTGTTAGTCTGTTTCAACAATGTTACAGTGTTAGAATCACAGACTCTAAACACTGCTAAGAAGCTCCTGAGAAAATAGGAAGGAAACAGGAAATACCCGTTAATTTACATAGTCCAGTGTTATACTCAAGATACTCCCTCTGAAGATCTTATAATAGAAATGCATTACAGAATCTACTATTCGACAAGGAAAATAATGCCTCAAGTTCACCGAATGCAAAATTAAGACAGTTTTTGGTGTTTAGCTGAGTGCTGACCCCCACCCCCACCACCAAAATTGCATTTTCATGTGTCTGCCATCCATCACTTACTTTCCAGTGACTATGATACCTCAGTCTTTCCTCTGGTACACTGGCCTCTCAGAGATCAATGTTAGAGTTGATAAACAACCAGAGGAGGTCATCATCTCAAACAACCACAAAGATTGTTTGGTCCCCTACACCACACTTCCCCTCAGCTTCTTCCATGCAAGAGGGAAGCCCTTGTCCTAGAAGACTGAGGATCTGGCTTTAGTCTTCCCTTATGAGTCCTCCAGGTCAAAGAACTGCAAAACATCCTCTCACCCCAGACTTGTGGCAATCGTCCTGTGCTTATATTTTTTTGTAACTTCCCAGCCCCATTCCTGCAGCATCCTGACATGTGTGGTCTTTCAACAAGCAGCTTCAAAAGGGCTTGTTTATACATCCAACCATGTGTCAAAATGTGGATACTGTTCAAAAAGACAGCTTGGAGGATGCCTATCTTGGGTCATTCTACCATGTTATGACAACTGTCACCACAGACTGATTGCCAGGCAGCAGGAAAGTCTGCCTTCCCTTTCTACCTGGATGTGTGAGTTGGCACTAGCAACTTACTCTCACCTCTTCCCACTGGCCTCACCAGTGCCTGGGTCATTACTTGCTCCTGGGTCATGTGCTGCAGTCAGGGCTTTATCCGTCTGTGCCACATGTCACTATGGGAAAACTGGCTAGGCTTAAAATGGCTCACAAGGGCAGTTAGCTTAGTACTAATCTATTAACCTATGAACCAGTGGAATGCTAAATGAAGGCTTAAGCCAAGCAGGCACTGTAAACTTGAATACTGCATGATTTAAAAACAACTAGGAGGTCACCTCTATAAAGTCTATAACACCATTGAGTACAATGCTGCAACCAACAGAGTAGGCCACAGGCCTAATACTTTTAATCTGCTTTGTGAAATATTTCTGAAATATCTTCCAACATTTTATTTTAGCAGTAGAATAAATAAAGAACAATAAAGAGGTACTCCAGTCAGTATGAGACCTAATAAATGACTTGAACAAATAGAAGAGAACCTTTGAATGCCTTGAGGTCACTATTTTTAACACCCTCCTCATTGTAATAACAGACTGGTTATTAACTTAAAGACTGAGTTTTCTGTCAATAAATACACCATAGCTATATGGATATATCCTGCATTACATATAGCAACTGGGCACCTTACAAAGCTTAGGGGCACCTTTCACATGCCCAGACTGTTGGAAGCAAGGCCTGAGCAAGGGGAAACTAAGCAGTATGGTTGCTAAGCCCTTCAGAAGTTTTATACCAAATAAATGAGGAAAGATAGAGCCCTGAAAAAGGTGAATGCTAGGTGGTAAAAATTAATATCCTCACCTTTAGCAACAAATATAAAGGGAATGGAAGGAAGGAATGGCTACTGCAGTATAGATCATTTGAACATCAATTGTTATGGCAAGTTTATTTACACAACTGTACTATATTCTTCACTTGATCACTGCCACAGTAGCCTTAGCTATAACAATACATTACCATATCTTACAAGGTTTGGTGGAGGAAGGATGAGGGGCCAGGAGCCCCTGGATATTGGTCCTAACAAAGTCTGCTCTAGACCTGGAAAAAGGAGTCTAGTTTGTGGTGCTTTATAAAAAATATGCACAGATGACCAAGTTGCTGCCTCAAAAATAGTTCTACAGTCCATCCTTTCCAAAAAGACATAGGCCCTAACAGAATGCACCTTGACCCTGCTGGAATTTACTTTTTATGGTGGGAGTAACAAAGAGAGATAGCATTAGACAACCACTTGGAAACAGTCTGCTTTGACACAGGTTGTCCTTTTTTCTTACAGTCATAAGAAATTAACAGCTCGTCAGAAATTCTAAAGGTTTTAGATTTGTCAAGATAGAATCTAAGGTGTCTGTGGACACCCAGAGTATAAAGAATCCTTTTTCTCCAATTTTTGTGTTTTAGATACCACTTCAGACATAAATGAAGGATTTGATCCCAAAGAAATACTCCTTTGATGCCTGCTGCACATCATCAGAAAATAAATGCCTAATGGTATTCAGCTCTTACCATCCACACAGTTAAATGAGGTTGTTTCAGGCTGGGGTATATCAAACAACCCTTGTCTTGTGTGAGCAGGCCCAGTCTGTGAGGAAGCTTGTGGTAACTGCCCTTGGCCAGTTCCAAAAGAAGGCACCACTGTTGCCTGGGTCAGAAGGGAGTCACCACAATAATCTTTGGGAACTCCTTCTGAATCTTCAGAATGATCATAACAATGATATCAGAGGAACGGATGGAAAGGCATATTGGAATATTACTGCCAGGGAAAAGAGGAGGTCCTGTAGCAAATGTTTTGCCAGTTACATCTTGCAAATGGAAGCAAAATGATCTGCCTGTGGTATTCCCCACAGCCTGGCAGCTCCCTGATTCAGTTTCCAGTCAAGAGGGTCTGCCCTGGCCCTGCTCAGCTTGTCTGCCACAATGTTTTGCTGAGGCAGAATGCAAGAAGCATATGAAGTGAGATTGCACTGAATTGCTGTATCCCAAGTAGCTAATCTGCACAGAACGTAAGAAACTGGACCCCTCCCCCATGGTTTATTTACCACATCACTGTGGCACTGTCTGTAATCACTTGAAGAGGCCCTGCGGACCACAGATGACTGAGAGTGTTGAGTGCATTTATAACTGATTATGTTTACATGTTTTGGATGGTCTTTTTTGTTCCAAATACTTTGCAATTTTATCCCCACAGGCACAGTTCCTCAGGCAAAGTCTGATGCATCCTTTGTTACAGACTGTGCTGGCACTAGATGGGAGAATGGGAGAACTGGATTCAGATACAAATGATCTCTCCAAAACTGGTCTCTCCACCAAGGAGGCCCCCTTTTTACAAATTCTATATGATGATGATGATGACACCATACATACTTCAGGTACCACTGAATCTTTTTCATATGGGTCTGGATACAGGAACATGATAATCATAGATGCCATGAACCTTAGTATTCTGAGCAATCCCCTTCTTGAAATCCTGAAGTAAGTGGAAAAGCTCAGGAACAGAGCTAGATATGGATCTAATTTCTCCTGCGGAAGAAAAGCCTTTTGAAGTGAGGTACCTAGGAGACACCCCAGGAAAACAATCCTATGGGAAGCAGTTAAAAAAAGACTTTTGAATGTTCTCCTTCCCTCCAGCCGAAGGACACCCTCACCCAAGTGAGAAATTACCTTGAAAAAGACTCTGCAAAGATAAATCATTTAAATACAGAACAAACTGAATATCTTGCAGTTAACAAGGTTATTACTAGAAGTGGACACTTTGTAAACAATCTTGGAGCAGTGGACAACACAAAGAATGATGAGGTAGAGAACTGATAGTGTAATCAAAATACAGAAAACATAAAAAAGGTTGAAATCTGATGCTATATGGATATGATAAGCATCTTTCAAATCTAGATTGATAAAAAACTGCAATAGGGAATCAGTGCTAACAGATTGTGCAAAGACAGCATTTTGAAATGTGAAACTTTCACAAACTGATTTAGAAATGAAAGATCTAGGATGGTTTACACAAAGCTTTTTTATTTGGGACTGGAAATACACTTGAATAAAAAGTTTTCTCTACCAGAGGTGGAGGAATGAGTTCTATGACCCACTAAGTCAACAAATGTTGAATGATGGGGGTGGGGGTGATAGTTTGATCTGGTGGATGGAGAGGAGTCCCTTGAAAATGAGAAAGGGGCTCCCATGTCACTTGTACCTCTGACAGATTACTCTCAGAAACCATTTGTCTCATATTATCTGTTGCCAAAGACAGAAATGCTGAGCCAGATATTAAGGATGATGTAAAGGTCTATTAAGGATGATGTAAAGGTCTGCAACTGTGGGAAGTGGGGGGGGGGTATTACGGGATAGTCATTCAGACTTGTTGGACTGTCCTGGCTTCTGAGATGCTCCCCCTTTATTTTTGAAGCCTCTTTGCCACTGTTTTATGAACACCTGCTTGCCAGAAGTTTGTTGGTTCTGTTTACGTTGACCTTTATCAGCCAAGTCATAAGCACATTTTAAAGAATGTTTAGTTACTTGAGAAATAGTAATAAGTGTGTTTAATGAATATTTTCCCTCATATGAAGTATGTATGTCCTCCCCACAGGTCGAGTGGCGTTCCGAAAGACATGCGTGAATGGGCGTGCCTTCTTTGAAGGTTGGGCATCGAGCTGGCAATTCGGTCCCCGTGAAAATCTACTGCCAATCATTAGCGGACCGGAGTTCCGCTGTGGCGTCCCCTAACCCGGGAAAGCCGAAAGACAACAACATTCTCAAATGAACAAGCAAAAACTTTAACATGTGAGCTTGACAATTAAGAATTCTAAATTATATATGGCACAGGATTGCACTTTTTACCAGCTCTGTCAAAGGCTTTGCCATCCTTATCAAAGGAGGAGGGATTAGCATTCACCAAATGTTTAGCTGCAGCAGTATTTGTCAAGGAAATGACTGCAGGATCAGATCTGAGATTAGAAAATACGAATATGCAAGACTGATTAACCTAATATAATATATCTTACTTCTTAGAGGCTGCAGCCTGGCTGTTAGGCATGTTACAGGCTGTAATAAAACATTCACTAAAGCTGAAAAATCAGGAAGAACAAGAAAAGGTTGAGGCAATTCCAGATTAAATAAATAACAATATTTATTTAAAGAAACCTGAATGTGATTATGTTCCCACTGAAAAAATGTATTGGTTCTAATTATGGTTTGAGAAAAAGAAAATTCTTCCAAAGGACTCTCACAAAAATTACTCTTCAGAATCAGAATCACACATCTGAAGAGAAAAAAGATAAATTGCAAGCATCCCTATTTGACTAGGCAGAGAAGCAGTCCCTACTCCTTCCTCTGAAACTGACAAGAATGGCTCTCCCATGCCCACAAGGAGTACTCCATCAGCTGCAGAGAAGGTGTCTACCCCCATCCAGGTTGGCTGAAAGGACTACACCACAAGAAACCAAGATGAATGGTCTGAGGAACCAGAAATGTTGAGGATGTGTCTCCCCCCCACCAATCCATGGTGGCTGAAAGGACTACACCACAAGAAACCACGCAAGATGAATGGTTTGAGGAACCAGAAATGCTCACAACAGAGTCACTCATCTGCAGCTGAGGCAATTGGCAATTTGGCAGCCTGCTGAAGACGCAAATGCTGTTTAACAACTTTCTTCTTTTCTGTGGCTGAAGGAAGGAAGAATTGAGGAACAGGTAGCCTGTTCCACTGTAAAGCAGAGAATGAAGCCTTCTGGAAAGTGACAGCAGGAGGCTGTGAAAGGTAAGTATCAAAAACATAACACCTTCCCCAGCTCCGAAATACATTTTAACAAGTTATCCTTTACAAAAGTTAAAATAAAGCAACAATTTTAATCAATAACAACAGTAAGTCTAAAAGTAGAACACCCAGACTTTTAGGTAACTGAAAAGTAATATGACAGTCCAGCAACACAAAAATTCTTAGTTTAAATAACTACATAAATTTTAGTCGAAAAAATAAAAAATGAAATGTGGAAGATTTTTCCCCAAACAGGACTTATCTTCACAGCAATGGATAAACTCAAGCTAACTGTTGATCTTCTTAAGCCTGCAAACGGAGCTCTCTTCAGTGTCAGAAAAACTCTGAAGTGCCTGGTGCCCAGACCGCAAGTTTTCCCAGTGGTCTGCTCGAGTTTTCAAAGGTCTGTGTGAGTGAAACATGGCCTGAAGTTTTGAAAGCTTGACTGGCTGTTGCATCATAATACAGAATATAACCTATACAGCTAAAACTACTGCAGCAGTGATCAAATGATGAACATCTATGTTTATCAGGAAAATAAGGACATACACATATTAAAAAGGAATAGTTTTAATACAGGCCATATGGGAATGGCAGAGTTTAAGATTTTTTGTGATGTCTTGTGTCACATTCTGATTGAGAAGGATCTATAACTTAGTCAAGTTTCTATCCATGAAAAGATGTGCACACCACTTTTAAGGGCTTTTAAAACAGTGATTATTTCATTATGTGGTATACTCTCTAAACCTTTGGACAGGTCCAGGTATATGGCATCCACCAGCAGCCAACATCCAAGGCATAAATTAGGTTCATGTAAAACTCAGCTATGTTTGATATATAAACTCATGATGGTAACAGTAACAGACACTCAAAGGTAAGCGACAACAAGCAGTTTAACAGAACTCTTTAAAAACAAATAGTCAGCAGAAAATGTTTCCACTATAAAGGTTAGCTGCTTAATGAAGGCTGCACTTCAATGAGGAACATTGTTTTTTATTATGGAATAAAACCTGTTACAAAATATACAGTTGATATCCACTGCAGTTAACTGCACAGTGGTGCTTCAAGTAGCGTTACCACCTCACAGCAAGAGGTTCCTCGGTTGGATTCTTGGCTGGGGTGCCTTCTGTGTAGAGTCTGTATGTCTTACCTGTGTTTGAGTGGGTTTCCTCTGGGTACTCCGGTTTCCTCCCACATTCCAAAGACATGCAGTAGGTAGACTGGAGACTCTAACTGGCCATATGTGTGTGTGCGTGTGAGTCTGTGGTGTGGAAGAAACCAGCTGTGTAAACCTTGACATGATTGTCACTGCTGAAGTGACACCCCAACCCCATGTGCAAATATGGGAGAAACGCGTTGTGGATGCACTGATGGATCTGCTGCAGTTAACTAGTCCTTTAATTAGTTGTTTACTGAATGACAGGCAAACCAATTCTGTTGAGCTCAAAATATAAAGACTGTAGATTTTAACTGAACTAAAGGTACTACCTTCAGTCGAGTCCAGACTTGTTCCTTTTCAAAGAATTAAAATTATGTGTGATTCATCAGTGCTTCTAACAGTTCTTTCTAGTGCAGCCATTAAAGACGGTTTCATATTTAATTTACCTATACATGTAGATAAAAGGCAAAAATATCCTTTTTCAAAATAATAAGTTCTACAAACGTATTTATATATGTAATGATCTAAATCAAAAAATATATCCTAGATTTGCCCCAGTGCATCTTCTGGGCGTGTGATACACAGAACAGAATAAAGCCAATGGGAGCTGTCCAAAGGGCATCCTTATAAGATGCCCAAATACTCCTCTCGGTGTGAAAGCTGTGCTATAAGGCTTTCCTCACATCATCAAGCATTTCATCCATTCACAGAGTGTGAGTGCAGTGACCCTTGTAGACCACCCTAAGATCTGCCATTTTTATCTGCAGTCACACACAGTTTATTACAGTGACACAGTTTTGGAAATGGTCCATCTGGACTTGGTGTACCCAGCCTAACTTGCAGCACAGTAAAGTAAAAATTATTAAACAGAATTTCCTCAAAAAGATATAAAGAAATGGGCACTACAACATGGAAACACAATACAACAAGATGAGTACATATAAATAAGGTATCTTAGCCATACATTTCTAGGGGCACTGCAACATAAAAAAATTAAAGGATTAAGCAGTGACAAAAGAGGAATGTGGATGAAACACCCTGTAAGGAAATATTTGAGGCCAGGTGGGGTATAGTGATGCATACATAAAGAATCTCACTAATTTGCTCCAAAACTGAAAAACCCTTTCATCAGATGGAAATTTCAGAGCAGGGCTGGAGATACAGGTCTTACAGATTAGGAAGAAATGCAGAAACTGAATTAGAAAGGAAAGTCTGTTTGTCAGAAGAGGACCAAGGACTAGGTGATTTAGTGTATAAAACAGACAGCATAATATGAAGTTGGCTCAAATAATGATTGTAAGCTATCTTAAAGATCTACCGTGGTCAAGACATATATATATATATATATATATATATATATATATATATATATATATATACATATATATATATATATATCTACATATATATATATATATATATATATATGGTTCTAGGACGTAACATCGACAAGGAAAAGACCGACACCGACTTCACCGATGCGAAAACACCGACACAGAAATAATCGACACTACAAACCACGGACATTTCACAGGTAAGGGGTTTAAAATTCGCTAATCAAGCCTACCATGTTCAGGTAAGGGGTTTAAATTTAACACATGCATAACACTGCCACCTTACCTGAACATGGTAAGCTTGATTAGCAAATTTTACACCCCTTACCTGTGAAATGTCCGTGGTTTGTAGTGTCGATTATTTCTGTGTCGGTGTTTTCACGTCGGTGAAGTCGGTGTCGGTCTTTTCCTTGTCGATGTTACGTCCTAGAACTATATATATATATATATATATATATATATATATATATATATATATATATATATATATATATATATATATATATATATATATATATATATATACACACACACACACATATATATATATATATATACATACATACACACACACACACATATATATATATACACACACACACACACACACACACACACATATATATACACGTATATATACATAAACTATTATATATACAGACATATATATATATATATATATATATATATATATATATATATATACACACACACACACACACACACACAGGGTACATACATATTACAGACATTGACAGAGACACACAAATGTATACATATATACAAAGACAGAGAGAGAGAGAAGAAGAAAATATTTAAAACCTGAACACTACACCAAAAAGAATAATGCCGCCTGGATTAGTGACTTAAATGGATATATCTCTGACTACAACATTGAGGACCTATGCTCAGCTAGTGACTACAGGAATGAAGGAGTTGGACAGAGGTAGGGGGGAATGAGCAACTGATGCTGGCTTACCTGTCACGTGGAAGGAAGGTGGTTCAGTTTACTAAATAACTGACACCTATACAAGTCCAGCATGCATGACATACAGTAAATATGGATTAAGCTGACAGCCATGCTGTACAGCAGAGTGATGCATACAGTGACAATGTACTATGTGTGGAAGAATGCATATATCCCTAGCAACTGCACAATGCTGCATAAAGTCATATAATTTGGTATGCATGGAAGCATACATGTACTCACTGAGGGTAGCAACTGTGAAAAATCACAGTTGTTAGGAGAAAGGGGTTAGGTATATAAAACAAATAAGCACCATCCACTCCATGTAAGAGCAGAGTTATGTATTTTGGTCATTTCAGACCCGAACAACTTTTTTATTTTGGGAAATTATGTTATACATGAAGTGAGTGAATACAGAGAACTTGGTGTATATACAAATTCTAACTTAACATTAAAAAATGCATGTGCTGTTAAGGCAAAGGCCACATACATTATGGCTTCCCTCTGAGAAATAATTCAACCAGATCTGTTGCAGTCCTACTGTAATTATTTACAATGTACATTATTTTGTACATATTCAAAATGTGACATTCCATATTGGAAAGTGCTCAAAGAAAATGTACTACAAGAATTATGGAGTACAGGGCAATCACATATATCGGGAACACTTAGCTAAACTTTATTTTTTATCAGTTATTGCTAGTTACATAACAGATTGTGCTCCGCATACAGTGCAATTCATGATTAAGAAACACAGCTTTATTAAATACTAAGTTGTTGCAATCAGGGCAAATTCTTTGTGCGGCAGATTATACTTTCCAAATAGTGAAATGCAAAACTACTTTTAGATCAAGGTTTAACACCTGAAGTATTGTGAGATCATGGAATGTAGCCTACCACTCAAATAAGGAAATGTAAGTCAGTAGAATCATTCAAGGAGTCCTTAGATACTTGGTTTGGTTTGAATGTTCACTATATGACCTTACAGCATGTGTTATGATGGTCTCTGACATTTATGCAATGTACAACAAACTATAAAACTAGTGTGCGATGGCACTATCTCTGACCATCTTACTCTGTCCACTAAACAGCATGAATTGCCTGATGAACTCTTGCCCTAAAGGGGAACTGCACCCACTCCAACAAAGAATGAATGACTACTGGGATAATGTGCTGAACTGTAATATTCCAGCCTTATCAAGGAATGAATGAGTCTGGATTTTTGCTACAGTGCAACAAAACTCGGCTTAATGGCTGTGGGTAGCAACCCCCAAAAAATATAAATAAAAAATAAAAGAAAGAAAATAACACTAATTACAAGCAGATGTAGTACAGAGTAAATGCTGTACAATTAAAAATAATCATCAAACATATTTAAATTAGTTGGGAAGAAGATTACAAAAATGTTCTGGAAAAAGGCAGGACCTCCTGTGACAGCCTAGAGACCTAGAGTTCTTAGTCAATAACTCAGGAGTTAGACTTGAAGATGCAAACAAATGGAGAATTTTAGTATTCTCCTGTTAACTTGATGCAATTCATGTTGTCTCTCCTCAACCCCACTCCTTTAATTTAATTAAGTTTTAGAGCAAATGTAAAACAGCCGTCTCACTGGGGACTACTGAATGATATATGCTCTGGGCTGCCTCACTAACAACACAAAGTACAGTTATTTAAGAACATACCACTATTGCTACATTCCAAACAGATGGACTTCACCTCTGACATTTGGTCAATGTACCAGTGCTTAACCTTCCCTGGATCATATATCCAACGTATCGCCTCAGCTCACAAGCAAAGTGGTATACAGGCAGACATGTGAGTGTAGATCCTCAGATTAACACATTAATTAAGACAGCTGCCTGAAGATGAGGCGGGCCAAGTGGGGAGTGAGGGGAGGCCCCTCGGGCCTACAGTCCTGCAGAAAGGGCTGAAAAAGGGAGACAAAGGTGGCATCTAAAAGAGGAAAGAAACAAAGTTCTTACACAACTTTACTATGTCCTGACTGAGACCACTGTTACAGTAATCTAAACAGATGGGTGATTACCAGATCTCAAGGAAACAGAAGGGAGGATGTTCAAAGAAAAGTAGAACTGTCCAAGAGTCCAGAGAGAACTGACCTGGTGAAGGCACCTCTGGATATTGGAAAATACATAAATTTTGTAATGTTTTGTGAATGTGTGTACAGAAGACCAGGTGGCAGTTTCCAGGACTGTCTTGGTAGCAGTCCCTTTGTAGTAGGCCCTACAGATGCCACTGCCCTAATAGAGTTAGCTCGTGGGCAGGTGGGAAAGGATTTGCCATGGTGTAAGTAACAAAATGAGAGGGATTTAGAGAGATCCAGCTTGCAATGGTTTGTTTGGATACTGGCTGGTCTAGTTTGAAACAGCTGTTCTGACTTACAAATAGATCTAGTTTTACCCAAATAAAATCTCAGCTGTCTGTGTACTTTAAGGAAGGGCAGGGAGACCCCCCCCCATTCCGTGTTCTTTAGGATGGGAAAGAAAGTAGGCACACTGATGGCCTGATTGAGGGACCTATTGTTCAGCACCTTAAGCATGAAGGAGGGCTAACCCACAGGAACACCCTGTTCTTGTGAAAAATAAGAAAAGGTGAAATGGCCATGAATACCTGAAGTTCTGAGATTCTTCTAGCAGAAGTGAGGTCTAATGGCAAGATAGTTTTCCAAGTGCAGAATTTCAGACTTGTTGAAACTGCTGGTTCAAATGGTGGCAGAGTGAGCTTTTTCAGTACAAAGTTGAGGTCCTACGGAGGGGGCACATGCTTACTTGGGGGTCTTAGGTGCAGTACCCCTCAGGGCAGACAGGCAGAGATGCCTGACAGGTGGGCTTTAATGCAGGAGTATGCCAGACCTGTATTCTTAAGTTCACACACGTACTTTAGAATAAGGGGAACTTCTAATTTTGGCTATGTAGGATTTCTGGGTGAAGGGTTTCCATGCTTCCCTGAGAACTCACACTAAGTCCTCTGAAAACTGGTACCTGAAGGTTATCACAACCCTATCATCCGTAGGCTTACATTTATGAATGACAGGTTTGGGTGAGGTAGTGATCTTTTTTGCTGTGTGATGAGATCCCCCTTGTGTCATAGTTTGTGATGACTGTATTGGCTAGATGAAGAAGAAGGGAGAAACAAAGCTGCTTTGGCCAAAAGGCAGTCATCACTAAGGTTCTTGTTTTTTTCTTTCCAGATCTTTAGCAATACTTTTGGAATTAATGGGAGTGAAGGGCAAGTGTAAAGAAACTTCCCTATCCACTGGAAGAAGAAAGCATCCATTTTCCAGTCTGAGGGGCAAGGAGCCTTAGTGTAAAACAGGGAAAGTTGCCTGTTGCTCTCTGAGACAAATAAATCTATCTGAGGCATTCCCCGCCTGTGTAGAATGTCCTTAAAGACCTGCCTCTTAAGTGTCCATTTGTGAAGATCCTTAATGGACCTGCTTAGTGAGTATGCTAGAACACTGTCCTGTCATGGAATGTCAACAGCAGTAGGGGAACGTTTCTCAGGGTAGCTAGGTCTCAAGCATTCTAAAGTAGTCTGCATCATTTATATGAGCTGGTCTCTCCCTTGCTTATGTTATACAAAACAGTGGTGCTGTCTGTGAATATTTGAAGATGGCATGGTTTCCAGATGTGTGAGAAAACCTGAAGTGCTTGGATGAGGTGTCTCATCTCTTTCAGGCTGATGTGCTTCATCATGAGTTTGGACTGCCTTAGGCTTTGTGGATACCTATCCAACCACCACCCCCCGGCCTGCTCTGAGGTGTCTGTGTGAATCTCTTGAGCAAGAGTATGCGGTTTGAAGGGAACCCCTGATATGAGATTCATCTGGGCCAACCACTGTGAGATCTCCTTTTTGAGACAGAGTAAGAGGGGGATCTCTGTCTAGATGACAGTGTTGGGATTATTCTGTTTTAAGGTATCACTGAATTTCCCTTATATGCAACCTGTCCAGAGAGAGCACTGGGATGGTAGCTGGCATGAAACACAGGGCCCTTACAAGTTCCTTGGTTAAGCATGTGTCAAGGGAGGAGATGGAAGTCAGCTGTTAAGGCTTTGTATCTTCTCCTGAGGCAGTTAAGACCTGCATCTTCTTTGTGTCTAATCTGCAGCCCGGGAACACTAGGCCCTAGGTCGGATGAAGTGGGGACTTTTTGTAGTTCATGGTGAGCCCTAACTGCAAGAGTAAGTTGAGTGTGAACTGGAGGTGCTGCAGTAAGTTCTGCACAAGGTAGCCTGTATCAGCAAACTGTCTCAGTAAGGGAAAATCTGAATTACTCCAGTTTGGTAGAAGGCTATTACTGGTGCTAGACTCTTTGTGAATACTCTTGGGGCTGTGGAAAGCCCAAAAGGCAAAGCAGTAAACTGAAAGTGAGATAAGCCAGTACAGAACCTGAGGAATTTCCTGCCGGAGGGACAAATGGGAATATGTTCCAGAGAGCATAAGTGTGCCTATGGAAGAATAAGAGGCATCAGGGTCTGCAGGGAAAGCATTTTGAAGGCTCGCTCATTTAGGAAACTGTTTAGCAATGAGAAGTCCTGTATGGGTCTCCACTGTCCTTTTCTTGGAACTAGAAACAGATTTGTAGAAAACAAACTTCCTACAAATTTGCCAGGCACTGGTTCTACTATGCTTTGGGTCTGTAGTTCCTGGAGGACAGGTAGAATAACCTGAAATTGGATGTGGGGAGGAGGAGGGATACCATTCAAGGCAGGGAGTTCCTTCCAAGAAATGGCATAATCCTTTTTTTATGAAAAAAAGCACCCACTGGCCCGTGGTAATTTTTTCCCAATTTAAAATCGGCTGAGTTAGACTTCTGGAGAATGGCAAGGCAGGGGTATTTGGAAAATACTCACAGTGACTTCTCCAAGAAAGGAGGCCTCCCAGATCTGGGGTACCTCTGAGGTTTCTCTGGAAATTTCTTCCTGAGTGCTTTCCTGTGTTTCTGAAGTGGTCTGGATTCCCTTCTAACGAAAGTAATGGGCTTGGCAGGGTAGTTCCTCTGGTTTCTGAGTACACAGTTAAGAAAACTCTGTAGTCTTTCATAGTTTTGCCTTGTTACCATAAGATTTTAAAAAGGTTGCTTGCTTACGGGCCAAACAAAAGATTCTTGTCTAAGGGTGAATCAATGAGCTTTTCTTTGAAACCCTTTCGCACAGACTGGTTGTGCAACTATGCATACCTGCAGATGACAGTACCAGTGACAGCTGCTTTGGAAAAGGCCTCCACAGCGTCATAACTACATTTTATACTGTTGTCTGGCTATCTGAGTAACCTCATTAACCACAGATGGAATTTGTTGTTTGGACTCTGAGATCTGGGAATCCATCACTACCTTGTTCAAAGTGTTAAAGATGGACAGCAAATATTCGATCATCTGTGTCTGGTACTTAATAGGCCTGAAAGCCACAGCAGAGGAAGTAAAGACCTCCTTTCCTCACCTATCACTAGCATACAAAAAGGCCACCAGGACTGGAGGGAGAGGTGAAGGGGCAGGAGTAACCTATTCTGGACCTATGATATTTGCCTAGACTCCCACTGAAAAATGAATAGTCATGTTTAAAATAGTTTTGCCAAATTAAGCCTCTTCCACAGGGGAGTCAGGAGAGATGAAGTCTTCATCATATGAAGGGACTAGTGCACGGGAATGAACTTCAGAGGAGTAAGCCAGAGAATGGTCAGAGTAACAAGCATCTTCCCCTTCAGAGGAAGATGACTCAACAGTAATTTTCTGAGGGGTAGGAGAGGGTGGCAAAACCAATAAAGAAGGTGGTTTCAGGGCCATAATGGCCTTCCGCAGACCTTGAGAGAAATCCACCCACTCTTTCTCTCTCTAGATGGAGGGGGGTGAAGAGACATGCTCTTTTTTTTGTCATTTTTTTCTATGGTTTGACATCTGGTTGAACCAGGCTGGGAGGCTCAGACCTCTGGCGTTACCTCAGTTAACATTCCAGGAATATCTTCCCTGAATAAAATCTGCATGATGCCTACTGGTCCCTCCAAAATGATGAGTGATGGTTTCCCCCTTCTCAGTAGCCACAGTCTCTTCAGTTGTATGACCCTCCAATACCATTCTGGCCTCTGACAAGACTTTTTTTTTTTTATTTTACATTTGTTTACTGGGAAAGTCTGACTTGGAACAAAGCCAATTTTCAGCGAAGGCCTGGGGAGAAACACTCTAGATGCATGTCTTTGCAACGTGGGAGGAAACTGGAGCACCCAGAGAAAATCATATGGATGCAGGGAGGACATGCAGACTCCACACAGAAGGCACTGCAGCCAAGAATGGACCCAGAGAACCTCTTGCTGTGAGGCGACAATGCAACCTCTGTACCATCCATCATGGTAGATCACAGCAGAGAGCATCAGAGGTAGATATGGATGCACCACAGGTTCTGGAACCTTAAAGGGTGCATTGGAATCAAACTGTGCAAACTCAGTGTCATGCCTAGGTCTGTTGAGTTTTTTCTTGTCTGCTGGAGGTACATCCAGGGAGGCAGAATCTGCCATCTAGAAGTGTGTCAAACTTTTAAGACGTTGGGTCTAAAGTGTTAAATGAAAACAAATGGGATTGCAAAGTCTTGGGCACAAAGGACTGGCAAATGGAGCAGGCCTTGCAGCTGTGTTCCACACCAAGACAGAATAGACACTGGGTATGGCTGTCTTTGCAGGGAATTTCGCAAGTCCACAGTAAAAAAATAAGATGTAGTGGAGAAACACGGCAGATAAACCCAACGAATGTTTATTAATGGTAACCGCTTTCACACCATAAGTAGGTGTTTCGTCTGACCAACAACAGTCATAATCACATTCACTTAAATACTATAACAATTAACAAATGCAACAAGTGACTCATACTAATCACATTAAACATTATCATCATTAAAGCAACAGTACTATTAAGATGTAAGAAATCAGTGCATATAAAGTAGTGGAACTTACTTCAAAGGATGACCTTTTAAATAAGGTTTAATGGAAGCTCTATCATTCAGACCCAGTAAACAGTCTGCTTGTAATCTTATTATCCATCTAAGTTCGTGTTGCTCTGTCAAATTTCTAAGATCACCAAATCGTGAACTTTGATACATATATTCTATAACTCTAAAACTAAAAGTATGAGTATTCATCATATTTAATTATGTGTTTAGCTAAAGCACTTCTTCCTCCATCTCTGTTTTTTATAGCTGCTAGATGTCCTCTATGTCATTCACTAAGAGAATAATTTGTCATCCCAACATAGAATGAATTACATAGTACACAGACAGCTAAATACATAACATTCCTAGCAGTACAAGTAGCGCTAACTTTAAATTCAAAGCGCTTAGCTGTTATTGAATGGATGAAAATGTTGTCACTAGCTAATACATGGCAAACATTACATGTGCCACAAGGTTTAGTATCATTATACTGCAATTGCTTAGATGTACTTATATTAGAATAGCATAATAGCCTTTTTAAGATCTTTTTGTTCTTATAACAAAAATGTGGATAGTTGTCTACTACTACTTTTACTCGCTGATCTGATTCCAAAATAAACCAGTTCTTTCTAATTATTTGACAAATTCTATTAATAGCACTGGAATACTGTAGGCTAACTGAAACTGTTTGATCATATTGCTGTCTATACCGAGTAAAATGATTAGAAAGATTACCTTCTAAAAAATGAGGTTTAGCCCTAGTTTGTCTTAGCGTAACCACTGCATCTATCATAGTTCTTACTTCCTTGGTTTTAGTTATGCTTTAAAAGTTCATCTTGAAATAAAGCTATATCTTTTTCAAATTGCTGATCAGCATCATCTTATCAAGAGATACGTATGGCTTGACCTTTAATAATATTTTTATAAATGTGGAGTGGATGCATGCTTTCTCTGTACAAGATGTTATTCCTTCTACAATTTTTTCTATGTAACTCTGTGCTAAAGTTACCATGAAAATCTTTATACATCTTGACATCTAAAAAATCTATACAAAATGATGAAACATAATTTTACGCATTCTATTTCATGTTGTATAGATTTATATATATATATATATATATATATATATATATATACATATACATACACACACACACATATATAGATATACACATATAGATAAACACAAACATACGACCAACAACACTCCATGTAGTATTAGCTAAACATCATACCAACACTTGTACAACACTGTATGTAGTTATTAATTTAGTTTAATTTGTTTTACCTAAAATTGGATGGGGTGGCCATACTGACTCGATTTTTGACTCAAGTTTCTCCTTTATACAATGCACAAGGAATTTCTGGTCACAGGCTTATTTTGCTTGCTTATTTGAACTGTTTCTTTCTGAAACTGGTACGCTTTGTTGCTGTAGCATAGACCAGATTCAGGCCTGCTGAATCTAGCTTTGTTTGTATAACTTGAGCACTGATCCAGGCCATCCTTTTTTTGGAGAAGGTTCCTCTGCTCCCTAGTGGCAGGAGTGTGCAGTTAGAACTTGTTTGATTGAAGACTGCTGGAACGGGACTCAGTTTTGAGCTTTTTTCTGGTTAATTGGGTAACTTCTTTAAATCAGTTTGCTTGTTTTCATTGTTTTATATATATATATATAAAAAAATGCATTTTATTCATCTACTTTTACTGTATTTGTGTTTCTTCCTACTTTATTACTAGGGGCATTGACTACAACTCTGATCTGAGATGTATAATAATAAGTATCATTTTTCTCTGCATTTAAAGTGTTTTTTTTTTATTGTATCTGCTTTATTTTCTGAAAAAAGATATACTTGTTTCCCACCTTTCTAAGCTAGTATAGTCCAGTTTTCATGTTAGTGCTGAATTCAGGGCTGTGTTACAAATCTCTGTGCTTGCCCATACCTTACTTGGATAGAAGATAGTTTCTCTGTTCACCTGTGAGAGAGGGGAGCTTTGAGCAGCATATCTGTCCCTGGAAGAGTGGTTTCAGCCCAGAAATTAGTAGTTTACTGGCCATTTTGGGCTAATTTCTCTCTCTTTCATTTCCCTGCTACAAAAAAACACATTTGCCCGGTTTTGCGTGCTGGGCAGCGCCAGTTAGCTAGGGTATAGCTATTCCTGGCTCCACAAAGTCTCCTCTTCAATTTTTCCCTTAGAACTAGACAAACTTTCAACTTAATTACTCAAGCTATTCATTTCTCAGCCCGGCACTTGCTCAAAACTCATAGCAAGCACTTATAAACCCTAGCAATAGACCCACCCCCCCCCCCTTATACTGTACAGAAGGACAAGGCTCTCTATTCAACCTTACCAGCCAATCAGTAAAACAGTTCACTGTACCTATCCAGGCATGTCCAAAGGGCAGTTTCAGGTGTACTCTCCAGTCCAACTGGTGAATCTGGGCAGTTTGAGGCAATGTTACAACTGCCCTATGTACACAGACAACCCTCTCCTCCTACCACCAAACACTAATACATGCGAGAGATGCAATTATACAGCCAACCTGGAGGCTAAGCTCTCTCAACCCAAGACTGGATCAGACAGTCAAAAGGAGAAGGGAAATACTTGCATCACACCACCAGTCTCACATAAACCCATTAAAGCAGCACTGGCAAAAAAACACACATAAATACACAAAAACATACTCTAAATAAAAATCTGCAAAAGCAACAGAGACCTCCAAAGCAGACATCCAAGCAACCTCCACCACCCCAACACAAACCGTGAAACACATACTTCACAAAACCAGTGTGCCACTCAATCACAGCCCTTAAGGCAAAATAACACACCCAACACACTAGTAATAAGTGACTCTACAGTCAGGCACACTGATGTCCCACTCACTAGGCTGAATAAGGAGAAGGTTACTGTTAGCTGCCTGTCGGGTGCCAGGATCTGCCACATAACACAAGCACTCAGGTCACTCCAGAACAAGTGCAAATATGACCCTGTCATTGTCCATATTGGTGTGAATGACCTGAGCCATACCTTCTTGGACTACATGAAAAGAGACATGGAAGAGCTCTTTGATCACGTAGCCCAGGCCGGTATGACCCTGACCCGGAGTAGCATCCTACCCTCACCAAGAATGATACCGCGGTATAAAGAAAAAAATTATCAATTTCAACAACTGGCTAAGTTTCTGGTGTCATTCAAAGGGGATCCAGTGTCTGTCCGCCTGGGATGACACGCTTGACAAGCCACTCTGCTTTGCTAGAGATGGCTTGCACCTGTCGCCCTTAGGCTTTTGAATACTGGCCAAGGCTCTTGCCACCCTCATAGTGCTTTTTGTACGCAAGGCTCAAAAGACAAACCCACCGCCGTAAACAGCACAAGTAACAAAAAACTGAGGGTAATGCTACTCAATGCCAGAAGTCTAAACCTCAAAATGCACGCACTCGAGGCACTCCGCCATACATGTGCAGTAACATTAACCTGGTTTAAGGCTCCGGACAGCACCTCAGCACTACCAGGCTACAACGCATATCATACATTTTGGCCACAGAACCTGGACTGAAATACAAAAGGTGGGGACGTATCCATATTCATCAAGGATACCCACACCTCCAGGTTAGTGGCACAGCACGATGCTTCAGAGATCATCCACGTGCAACAAACAATGGGTAAAACTGCAATTCAAATTGTAGCTTGCTACAGATCACCCACCATGTCCCAGGACCCCCATTCCGCGTTTCTGGAAACATTGGGAAACATAAAGGTCCTAACAAACACCCTAATATTGGGTGATTTCAGTTACCCAAACATTAACTGGAAGAACTACTCAAGTATTAACTCCCTTGCCCAACATTTCCTAGAATTTATAAACTCAAACGCCCTGGATCAACTGGTCAACACTCCCACCAGAGGTGACAACATATTGGATCTGGTCATCACCAACATGGGCGACTGGTGTTCCACACTGGTGGTTAACCGCTCGCTGGTTAGATCTGACCATAAACAAATCACTCTGGATATCCATATTCCGCCCCCACCCCCGGACAAGGAAACCACAGTGAAAAACTTTTCAAAAGCAAACTTCACGTTACTTAAGACCGAGGTGGAAAGTTTCAAAGCCCCCATGCTGTAGGATAATGCTGTCCAAGCTGCAAAATCCTACGGGCACCTACAAGAATGCATGGATCGTGCTATCCCAAGCAAAACCAAGACTCACTCCTCCAAGAAAAGGAAACCAGTCTGGTGGACCTCTGCCATAAATAAGCTATACAACAGAAGGAGGAAACTAGTACAGAAAAGAGTAAAATCCCAAGAAGGGAAGACATCCCTGATCAGTATCAGCAAGAAACTACGATCCTTCATAAAATCATCCAAGGCGAGCTTCAAAAGAAAAATTGCCAATGACTCCAAAGATAACCACAAGGCATTCTTTAGCTATGTCAAGAATCTAAGTGACAATGCTCAGATCTGCTCAGACTTAGTGCAGAATGGCACAAAATACACTGAACCGACCAATATCGCTAACATCCTGGCAGGCAGGTTCAGTGCAAACTTCACCCCCCTCTCACCCCCAAAAGGGCCCATAGCCATACCAGAAGAATGTAGAGCCCCTGAAATTACAGACACTCAGGTTAAAACAGACCCATCATAGAGAACAACGCCCCATTTGGGATGTACCTTACAAGACACCTGCAACAGCTGGACCACAGAAGTACCTCACCAAGAGGATCACTGGCCTCAAACAGATGCCCTATGCAGCTTGACTGAAAAAACTCCAGCTGTACTCGGTTGCATACTGCCTACTCAGAGGTGATCTCTGCCTGACATAAAAGGCCATGTCCAACCCAGAATTGATGGACATGCTCCACCTAAAGAAAACCTTATCCCCCTCGAGCCACACGCTCTAGGGATCTAAACCTCACCACAACAATAAATAGGACGTGTTGGAGGGATAGATTCCTGTCCCAAAGACTTCCCATGCTTTGGAACAAGTTTCCAATCTACATTAGGCAGAGCTCCTCGCTAACATTCTTCAAGAGAATCCCGGACGAGTGGATGGGAAACAGAAAGTTTACCTCGGGGATCACTTCAGTGGCTCTGCTGGACACAGGCACAGGGAACTAATCTAAGGGGGCAGCTAAAGCCAACACATTCTGGCTAGGCTTATAAATGCCTTCAGGCAGATAGCCTAGTATCTACCTATGAACCTATATCCACAAAAAAATGACATTCTACCTGAACACTGCTTTCCTTTAGGGTTTTCTGTCCATTTATACACAATGCCAGCACTCAGAACTACTGTCTATTTTCGCATTCTTTCTTCTACAGTGTAACAGCAATATCTTTTTAATGATACTCTCTGGATTTTATCCTTTGTCACATTTTAAACACAGTAAAACGTGCAATTATTTCTTTATCTAAAAACTTTTACATTTTTTGCAAGATTAGGAATTAGTTAACTCCAGGGAGACCTCTTCAGTCACCCTTTTGTCAGTCAGTTGTATCAGCTTTCTCCATACTCCAGTCTCGGTTTGGTGGTACCATACAGTAAGCCCCAAAACACATCAGGATTATAGTACCAGCTGAAAGGAAAACAGGCAATTGTGAATACCTCGACACAATAAAAAAAGTTGTGAATCTCCTGGAGACTCAAGTTTATGCCACATGTGGGAAGAAAGGGTTAAAATGTCTTATGTTTTCCTTCTGCTAAAACACAATATGTGATACCTAATAAGATGCAAGAGCCATGGAATTCAATTGCTAAGGAATAAAGTTTCCTACAAACCCAACTTGTTGAGCAATGGGGAAGCTAAGCATTGAATGAAATTGTTAAGGAATGTATATTAAGCTTATATTCAAACCCAAACTGTTGAGCAATGGGAAAGCTGAGCAACACACAAATGTGACAGAAGGGAAAAACAGCCAAGTCTTGCTTTTATTTATATGCAACAGTGCATGATTATTTTAAAGGGAAGAAAATGCACTCTGAGAAGAGCAAATGGTGTTTAGGGGACAGCTAGCCTTTAAGAGCAACATTCATTATCTGTAGAAAATAATATGGATCTTATTAAGCAATCTACTTCATTACCACAGGAGGAAGCAGGAAATACAAGCTATGGAGTTATACTCCAGTGTTTCAAAAGGGAAAGCAACACTCGCATATCTCCACAGAAACCTGTGTCTAGTGACAGTATCTACATACAGCAAGGAAAAAACGAAAAATGCAGGGATCACGAAATGAAACAACACTGAAGCAAAACAAACTAAAAAACTGACATGGTATTCCTGTAGGCAGAAAAAACAAAGTGCAGTAAAAGTAAAATAAGTTTAATGGTAAGCACTTTTACTGTTAAGAGCTTCATCATCAGACATCTCCATCAAAGAAAGCTATCCATTTATATTCAAAATAACCAATCAACGTCAAAAAACAATCAACTAATCAAAACATGAAACTCATTCTTAGTGACAACACATAAAATAACCATCTATATACATAGTACAAGAACACATTTCAACCTTAATTTCAATGTATGAACACATATATAAAATAATTATACATATAAAAACATACACAAACTCAAAAACTTTAATGTTTTAAAAAGGGTTTTAATGAAACCATATCATTAATACCGGGGGGGGGGGGGGTGATCTGCCCTAAAAAACAGAATCCATTTCTGTTCACGGGCCTCTGTCTTATTCTTAATGTCACCTCCCCTTACACTCTCAGCAACAATCTCTAGTACAAAAAAATTAAAATGATGTTGATCACTTAGACCACACATGCTTAGCCAGAGGATTAGTTTTTTTGTTGTTCCTGATGTTTCTTAAATGCTCAAGAACCCGTTCTCAAAAGGAATGGTTAGTCTCCCCAATATAATATGCACCACAGCATGTACAGAAGGCATAGTACACTATGTTCTTAGTAGTGCATTCAGCGTAAAATGAAAAATCCACAACATACACCTGTGTAGGATGTACAAAGCTACTACAAACATGCACATATTTACACATACTGCATTTCCTACAAGGAAACGTCCCTTTCCTTTGGAAAGCTATCATATATGGAGTCTCATCTCTCCTGTAGCAAAGCAGCCTTTTAATAGATACACTACTTTTGAAAGCAAAACTCGGTCTTTCAGTAGTAACTGTTTATTTTATTTTAGATTGCATTACACTTCAGTTTTTATACAAGTTGGACAATTAATGAACAGTAATTAGCAATCATTCTCTTGAACCAATCAAATGATTTGTACTAATTGTATGAGTGACCTATTTAAACTGAATTGATTGGTTTGAAATTAGTTCTGATGAAGTTCTGGGATGAACGAAAGTGCTCAACTCTGTTTTTTGTTGTTGTTTTATTAAAGTACTTAAACCTTATATTTTGTGCCTGAATCAATTGCCTGCTTCTGCTGACTATGACACCTTTTGGATTATTTTCAGTGATAACTTATTCAAGCACTGAAGGAGTCTTTCCCTTTCACTTATTTACTGAATGTGATCGCTGCTCAGTCTGAAGCAGACTGGTGACACAGTCTTATTCAGGATTATTTGACAATAAAGTTCCTTGTCCAAGAATTGTGCAACAAAACAGACTTAACACTAGGGAAGAAGTGGAAAAAGATTTTAAGACATGGAACAGGTCTGCATGTACTACATCCTGTAACTTCAAGAGTATTGTTAATACAAACATTAAATTAATCTGCAGAGAGGGTGTTTGTTTTGCTCAAGAACAAATGGACTGATGCTAGAAATCAGTGCAGTGTGGAATTGCTAAAAGCAGTGCATATGATGATCACAAATTATCAGATGTAGAGGGGTGTGGCCAAGATGGCTAACTGAGAGCAGAAACTGGTGAAAGCTCTATGACTGAAAGCTTTTCTCTGACAGAAAATATAATCAAAACATTAAAATTTGGAGATACTTGTCAGCTAATTTTATTCACTAATAGTCTCAAAAAAGAGTTATAGTTTCAAGTTCTTCAAAAATAGTAATTTTCCTGTCAACATTTCAACTGCTTGCTTAAGACAGAAGAGACTTCAACATGAGCCACTCAAGAAATTGTACTCCTGATTCTTGTGCTAAGAAAGACATCCGTCGCTAACATCTAGTATGCAGGATATATTACTTAAAATGGACAAACTGGATACCAAAACAAAAGGATTCAAAAAAGAGACAGAAAAAGATGGAACATTTAGTAATTCTTATGAAACAACAAAGTGCACAAATCAGCAGTATGGAAGAAGATTTAATTGATCATGAAGAGAGAATAACTGAAGATGAGTCACAGACGGAATTTCTTTTAAAAACAAAAATAACTGGTTCGTAGATATAGCTGATGATTTTGAAAACAGACCGAGACAAAATAACATTAGAATTTATGGTATACCTGAAAAGTATGAAGGAGAAAATACAATAAACTTCTTAACGATCTGGCTACATAAAACATTAAATCTACCTGAAACTTTATCTTTTGGAATTGAAAGGGCACCTTCAAGAAAGGAAAAATCACCACCATGTTCAATTACAATTATGTTTATGTACAGCTTAGAAAATGATCAAATATTAAAAGCAGCATTGTCCAGCCCACCTATTAAAATAGGTGAACATGAAATCAGATTTGACAATGATTATTCCAGTGAAGTAGAGAGCAAAAATAAAATCCTGCCTACCACTGATCAATGAACTTAAAAAGATAAATATTAAAGCCACTTTGGTGTTTCCTGCAAAGATCAAATTATTTCTTTCTGAAGGAAACATCCACTTTGTCAACAAAAAATCCTTAATAATACTGAAGAAATGGATTGCAATATTATATCCATCAAGAGAGTGAGTGAGCAGAATTCCTGGAAAACTGCTTCAAAATTTAAAATGCTTATAAACAAGTGAGTTTTATTCTCTGACTGCAGGACTTTTACTTTCTGAAACAATAGATTTTAATCTTTAAGTAAAGGATTTTAAACTTCAGTATATTTTATGCTAAAACATTTCTCATGATAATGAATATGAATGGTTATTTTTTTCTGTTTTACTATATTTACAGTGAAATAGTTAACATATTTCATTTAACTACTAGATAACCTCCTCACACCCACACAACATGGCTTTTGTCCTGCACATAGTATCAAAACACTATTAACCCTCACATATACCATCTACAAAGCTTTGGATCAAAGTCAATATACATCTGTACTATTACTTGTCGTATCAAAAGCTTTTGATACAGTATCTCACTCCAAATTACTATCACAACTCTCCACTGTAAGTTGTTCCCCTATTTCTCTAAAATGATTTTCTAATTACCCAAATGAAAGACAAATATGTGTTAAATGGCAAACTAGCTTATCTAAATACCAAGTAAACAGCAAACAACTTCCTCAAGGATTAATTCTGGGACCTTTGCTTTTTAATACATTTGTTAACAAACTTTACACTGCCTCACGTCAAAGCCCCATTATCCAATATGCTGATGATGCCACCATCATCTCTGCCTCAAGTAACCCCATTCACCCGTTAACACTACTCAAAATATCTTTACCTCTGTCGAAACTTGGCTAAACAATTCACAACTAATAATCCAAACAAAACTAAGATTTTACTGATTTCACCAAAGCCTCTTATACTTGACTTTAAAATATACCCTCAAAATAAAAAAACAGATCGAAATTGTCAACCATGAAAAGCTCCTAGGAATAACCATAGACAACAAGGTCACCTATGAACAAGAAATATCTGATGTTGTTGTTGTTGTGTCTTTCGGCTTTTCCCAGTTAGGGGTCGCCACAGTGGAACTCCGGTCCGCTGATTGGTAGTTGATTTTTACGTGCCAAGTTACCAGCCCTGACGCACAACCTTCAATGAAGGTACGACCATTCACGCATGTCTCCACGCAGAAGGTGCTGTAGCTGAGAATCGAACCGGACAGCGTTTCATATGCATAAAGAAGTTATGGACTTACCATAACGTTCCAACTGAGTAGGTAACTTCATTTGTCAGCAACCTGTGGGTATCGGATCCGAATCGGATCCGAGCCGGCAGCTTTATTCAACTAAGATCTGAGCTCCAAGTTCCTCCCCCTTACCCATAACCCCCTGCCATCCTTCTCTGTCCTCAGATCGAGTTTGCTTAGCATTATAGAATACTACAATCAAGGATCAACTAAACATCCTAACCTGATGTCACCTAGTATAGAGAACAGGTCGAACAAAACTCTTATATGCAAGAAGTATACATTGTGAAATCCATCTGGACAATGTAACTTTTGACACAGGTTTACCCAGAAAGGGTTTAGCAAAGGATACAAACAGTTGTTTAGATTTCTTATGATCAGCAGTCCTGTGTAAATAGAACCTCAACTGTCTGTGCACATCCAAGGAGTGTAATTTGTATTCACCTTTGTTTTGATAATTCGGAAAAAGCACCAGTAAATTGATAGATTGATTAATGCTGGACTCAGAGGCGACTTTAGGTAAGAAGGAGGGATTGGTCCTGAGGGGAAACTCTATCTTTATGGAAGACCAGATATGCAGGTTTGGCGCAAAGGGCTTGAAGCTCTGAAACCCTTCTACCCGAAGTGACGGCAATGAGAAAGGCCATCTCCCAAGCTAAGTATTTAAGATCCACCGAAGCTGCAGGTTCAAAGGGGGGCCAGTAAGAGCCTGAAGAACAAGGGTTAAATCCCACGGAGGAACTGCATCCTTCACAGGAGGCCTTAACAGGAAAGTACCTTTTACAAAAGTTTTGCAGATCTTGGAAGAAGCTAATGAACCGAGATCACTTCCCACATGAAAATGTGAAATTGCTGCTAACTGGACTTTGACGGTGGAGGAGCTGGCACCTTGATCAAATAAGTGTGACAAAAACTCTAACACAGCTGGTATCTGGGCTGTAAAGGGATCCATATGTCTGTGTTCCGCCCAGATCAAAAAACGTTTCCATTTGCTCTTATAGATCTTTCTGGTAGAAGGTTTATGAGCGGCTACTAAAATAGCTTTAACGGAAGAGGAGATGCCGGGAGTCCTAGCTATGACTGGAACTGGATCAACCAAGCTGTGAGCTTGAGATTGTCCAGGTTTAGAGTTGTCAACTCCAGGGGGTGAGAAATGAGATCCGGAGTGGGATCCAAAATCCATGGAGGATTGACCAGATGAGACCACAGACAAGGGAACCACGTTTGACGAGGCCAGAATGGGGCTATGAAGATCACTCTGCTCCCCAACCGATGAGCTTTCTGCAAGAACTTTGCCATCAGGGGAAGAGGTGGATAAGGATAAAGTAGACCGGATGGCCAAACATGGACTAGAACGTCTCTGGGGGATTCCCCTGGTGGGGGAAGTAGAGAGAAGTACTCGCTGCGCTTTGCAATTGAAGGCGACGCGAAAAGATCGCAGCAAGGTTGACCCCACTTGAGGAAGATCTGCTTCGCTACTCTCGGGTTTAGAGACCACTCGTAAGGCGAGAGGATGGTTCGACTCAGCTTGTCTGCCAAAATGTTGGACCGACCCAGAATGTGTGTTGCTATGAGAAAGCGGTTGGTGGCGATCGCCCATTCCCAAACTCTCATGGCCTCTCAACACAGCGGATAGGATCTGGTTCCCCCCTGTTTGTTGATATACCAGACTACTGACATGTTGTCTGACTGAATCGCAATTGTCCCTAAGGGAAGAAGGGCCTGGAGTGCTTGCAACGCTAAAAGCACCGCCGTCATCTCTAGAACATTGATGTGCAATAAGGTCTCCGAGTGTGTCCACATGCCTTGAACGGATCTGACAATGCAGTGCACCCAAGCGTCCGTGGTCACCGTGGTTTAGGGTGGAGTCATAGAAAAAGGGCGCCCTTCCCGGAGATGCGAGGAATGGATCCACCAGAGTAGGGACCTCCTGCAAACCTTGCTGAAGGGAATAGCCGTACTTAGCAGATGCTGCAGGATGGACCACTGGACCTGTAAGGTCCACTGCAGGACCCTCATGTTCAGAGGAGCTAGTGGTGATAGATTGACTGCAGCCGCCATGGAACCTAGTCCCCTCAGTACCAATTCTGCTGGGGGAGCCGGGGATTGTAGGAGGGCCATCACGTGGAATGCAAAGTTCGAATCCTGTCTGGAGTTAGGAAGGCCCTCAACAGGTTTGTATCTAGCCTGGCCCCTATGAAATCTAAGGTCTGAGTTGGTTGAAGAGAGGATTTCTTGAGATTGATTGAAATTCACAAATGAGAGGCCAAGTGAAGGAAGTAATTCCTGGCTGAACAGAGTAGATGCCTGGTGGGGGCAGTTAGGAGCCAGTCATCTAGGTACGGAAAGACCTTTAATCCCTTAAGCCTCAGGTGGGCCGCTACAACTGCCATCATTTTGGTGAACATCCAGGGGGCTGTGGTGAGACCAAAGGGAAGGACCCTGAACTGATAGTGACTGGCTCCCAGCCGGAAGCGGAGAAACCTTCTGGATCATCTGTCCATCAAAATGTGGTAGTACGCATCCTTGAGGTCTATAGAGCACATCCAGTCGTTCTCCTGTAGGAGTGGGAGAATGGATTGAATGGTGACCATCCGGAACTTTTCTTTGGCAACCGACAGGTTCAGAAAGGACAGGTCAAGGATTCGTCTGAAGTCCCCCATCTTTTTTGGTACCAAAAAGAACCTGGAGTAGAAGCCTGATCCGTACTGGTCTTGGGGGATGGGCTGGATTACTCTTATTTCTAGCAGCTGCTTTATTTCTGTGGCTGCTGCCTCCCTTTGATTGGGGGGGACATCGGAGAGGGTCCGGGGTCTGAGAGGGAGATTCAGAAAAGGGATAGTGTAACCTCTGGATATGCTTTGAAGCACCCAGTGATCTGTTGTAATGGACTCCCAAAGCTGCTAGGTGCCTCGAGAAACACCCCCCGACTGCCTCCAGAGTGGGGCAGTCGGATAACCCCCTCAGGGTTGCTGCGTGGGCCGATCCAAAAAAGGTTCTCTCGACCCGAAGTTCTTCGGTCCCCCTCTGCCTCTGGGCCGGCGTCCACCCTGTCCTCCTCTGCCTCTGAAGGACGAGGGGTCCAGAGCGAAACGGGACTGTTGAGATTTCTGGAACCACATCTTCTTTTGTCCCCTTTGGTTCCTGGAGAAGGACCTCTGGGTAGCCGAGAAGCGGATCCCGACGGCAGACGTCTTCCCATCTTTCTCGCCCTGGACCAGCGTGTCACGGACGGTCTTGCCAAACAGCGAAGAACCGTCAAAAGGGGCATTTGCAAAGGATGCCTTGAAGGGTTCCGCAAAGTCGCAGAGGTGGAGCCAAGCATGTCGCCGTAA
>NC_056734.1:69853823-69858823 GCF_019279795.1 Protopterus annectens
TTGTCTTCATATTGTGGCATCATTCTTGATGAGGGTAAGATGCTACTCAAGGTCAGGGTCATACTGGCCTGGGCTACATGCTCAGAGAGCTCCTCTATGTCTCTTTTCATGTAGTCCAGGGAGGTACGTCTCAGGTCATTCACACCAGCATGGACAATGACCGAGTCATATTTGTACTTGCCTTGGAGTGACCTGAGTGCTTGTGTTATGTGGCGTATCCTAGTGGCAGACAGGCAGCTCACCATGACCTTCTCCTTGTTCAGCGTGGTGAGCAGGACGTCAGTGTGCCTGACGATAGAGTCACCTATTACAAGTGTATCAGGTGTGTTGGTTAGCCTTAAGGGCTGTGACTGTTCGGCACACTGGCATTGTAAGCTATGTGTTGCACGTGTTTTGTTTTGGGGTAGCGGTTGCTTGGGTGTCTGCTTTAGAGGTCTCTGCTGCTTAGGCAGATTTTTATTTAGAGCCTCCGAGTATGTTTTTGTGCGTTTATGTGTTTGGTTTGCTGTCGTGGTAGGTCTATGTGAGAATGGAATTGTAGTGAGTGTGGTTTCCTTCTCCTCCTGACTGGTTACGCCAGTACTGAGTTGAGAGAGCTTAGCCTCCAGTTTGGCTATATGGTTGCATCTCTCACATGTGTTGTAATTTGCTGGGAGGAGGAGAGGGTTGTCTGTGTACATGAGGCAGTTGTAACATTGCCTCAAGATTCCCAGATTCACCAGCTGGACCGGAGAGGAGATTGACAACTGACCTTTGGACATGCTAGAATAGTATTGGGAATTCCTTTATAATTGAAAAAAGGGCCAGTGGGGAACAAGGTACTCAAGGGGAGTTTGTGAGGGTGTAGTGCTTTTAATTTTTTAGTGCTGACTTATATAATTGCTTTAGTGAACAAGTGCCAGGTAACTTAAATGCAATGTGTTACAGGTAACTTACATGCAAAAACGACAAACAGTAACTTTCTTTCAAGTGAAACAAGGAAATAAGTACAGTAAGCAATGCAGATATCACCAGGGATCCAGAGAAGCGCTGAAAAGCCGCGTTTCAGGGAAATAACAAGCAAACAAACAACAAGCATACAAACAAAGCTAGATTCAGCAGACCTGGATCTAGTCTATGCTACAGCAAACAAGGTGTACCAATTTCAGTAAGAAACAGTTCAAATATGCAGGCACTATAAGCCTTTAACCAGAAATTCCCAGCTCAGAAGGGCAGAGTCCAGCCTCTCCTCCCACAAGAGTGCAGACCACGAACCTTCTTAATGTAAAATAACTGGCCTGAAGCCCAAGTGCTTAAACCAGAACTAATACACTTTTAGAATAACAGACACTGAGCCCTCAATCAGCAGTTCCCAACTTAGAAGGATGTAAGCTACCTGTCCTGCCACCACAGTGCAGGCCACAAACCTTCCTAATGTAAAACAACTGGTTTGAAGCCCAAGTGCTTAATCCAAAAGACTTAGAATGATAACTACAATTTAATCAAGTTACTACCAAGCAGTAATAAATACAATTGAATACTTTAAAGAATGCCTGGATTAGTGCTCAAGTTATACAAACAAAGCTAGATTCAGCAGGCCTGGATCTAGTCTATGCTACAGCAAACAAGGTGTACCACTTTCAGTAAGAAGCAGTTCAAATATGCAGGCACTATAAGCCTTTAACCAGAAATTCCCAGCTTCTCCTATGTGAAAATGAGAGATCGCTGCCAATTGTACCTTTAACTTAGAAAAACTGGTGCCATGATTAAAAATATCTACCAAAAACTCCAAAATGGCAAGAACTGGGGCAGTAAAGGGATCCAAATCATGCTGAGAAGCCCAAATGGAGAAACGCTTCCATTTACTGGAGTAAATCTTCCTGGTGGAAGACTTGTGAGCCACTACCTAGGGAGTCCTAACTATCACTAGAACTGGAGCAGCCAAGCCATGAGCTTCAGGCTGACTAAGTCTCGGTGTGGGATCCCTGAGGGTTGCATGATCAGATCCGGAACCGCATCTAGTGTCCAAGGGGGACACACTATATGAGACCACAGAGAGGGGAACCCAACTTGGCAAGGTCAGAAAAGGGCTATGAGGATCACTAAGCTCCCTAGCCATTGAGCTTTCTGAATGAATTTTGAAATTAGAGGGAGTGGAGGATAAGCATACAGTAGACCAGAGGGCCAAGCATGAACTAGAGCATCTCTGGGGGGCTCCCCAGAGGGGGGGGGGGTCCACAGCGAAAAACTCACTGTACTTCGCACTGGAAGGAGAGGCGAACAGATCCCAGCAAGGCTGACCCCCACTTTAGAAAGATCTGTTCTGCTATTGAAGGATTGACAGACCACTCGTAAGGCATCAGAATAGATCTGCTGAGCCTGTCTGCCAGTATGTTGGACCTCTTCGGAATGTGTGTTGCCACCACAAAATGGCCGGAGAAGATTGCCCACTCCCATAATCTCATGGCTTCACAACAAAGGGGATAAGGTCTGGTCCCCCCCTGTTTGTTGATGTACCAGACTGCAGACATATTGTCTCTCTGGATGGCAATTGTCCCTTGGGGAAGGTGGGCATGTAGAGCTTGCAATGCCAACAGCACTGCCCTCATCTCCAGGATGTTGATATGCAGATGGGTCTACAGGGAAGACCACGTGCCTTGGACTGTCCTTTCCATGCAGTACCCCTCCCACCCAAGCAGGGAGGCATCTGTGGCTACCGTGATCAGTAGGGAGGGAAGGATAAAAGGATGGCCCCAAAGAAGATCCGGGGATTAAAACCACCAGAGGAGTGAGTCCTTGCATGCTCGAGATAATCGAACCGGATGAGATGAGGGCAGGTCTAGCAATGATCGCTGAACTGCCAGAGTCCATTGGATAACCCTCATATGAAGGCGAGCCATTGGAATAAGAGTGAGTGCGGCCTCCATGGACCCCAGTGCCCAAAGAACTGAATCTGCCGGGGGACACTGGACTTGAAAAATGAAACAGACATGGTGTTGGAGGGATGAGTCTATCCGGAGTTAGAAACACCTTGCTTTGAATAGTATCTAAGCAAGCCCCAATGATGTCAAGAACTTGTACTGGTAACAGCTGGGAGCCTGTTGAGATTTATTGTTATGCTGAAGTCGTGAGGTGTCTTAAGAAGGAGATCCCCGGCTTGACACAGTACTGCCATCACTTTGGTGAACACTCTGGGTGCAGTGGTGAGCCCAAAGTGAAGCACTCTGAACTGATAATGACTGGCTCCCAGACAGAAGCGGAGGAACCTCCAAGAGCATCTGTTCATCTTGATGTAATAGTACGCATCTTGGAGGTCCACCGAGCACATCCAGTCATTTATCTGCAGAAAAGGCAGAATGGACTGGAGAGTGACCATCCGAAACTTTGTCTTGGCAACTGACAGGTTTAGGGTTGAAAGATCCAGGATGGGTCTTATGTCCCCCCATTTCCTTTGTCACTAAAAAGAACCTGGAAGAGATGCTTGATCTGGATTGGTTGGGGGGGGGGGGGAGACGGGGACGGGCTGGTTGACTCGCTTTTCAAGCAGCCTGGAAATTTTGACTGCTGCCTGCTCCCATTGCATGGGTGGATCATTCGAGAGATGTCTGGGAGGGACTGGGGGCTGAAGGAAGGGGACTGAGTATCCTCTGGATATTATCGGCAACACCCAATGATCATTTGTGACCGACTCCCACTCTGTTGTCTGTAAAGAAAGACGCCCCGGACTGCCTCTAGAGATGAGCAGTTGGGCAACCCTTCAGGGCTACTGTGACTGTCTGTCTGGGAGAGAGTCCAGAGACCCCTGGTTCCTCGGGCCCCCTCTGCCATGAGGGCGGTGTTTATCTTATCCCTTTCTGCCTCTGGGGGAAGATGAGTCTTGAGTATCGTGGGAAAACCCTGAGAATTTCAGGACCACATCTTCTTCACCCCACGCTGATTCCTGGTAAAGGATTGTTGTGGAGATGAGAAGAGACTCTTGATAGCAGACAAGGTCTTCCCATCTTTACCGCTCTGGACCAAGGTGTCTCGAATGGTCTTACCAAAAAGGGTGGAACCATCAAAGGGTGCATTTGTAAACGACACCTTGAAGGTCTCTGAGAAAGCACAAAGCCAGAAACAGGCATGATGCCTGATGGTTACGCCTGTAATGGCCACCCTAGAGGCACCTTCAAACACATGTGACAGGCGCATCATGGAAGTATTGGAAATGGAAGTAAGGATGGTCATACGTGAAAAAAACACCTTCTCCTCTGTCAACATGGACCCTGGGGCAGACTCAGCAACCTCTGACCAGTATCGCGATGCAGTCTGATGACGTGCCATGTAATTCAGTGCAAACAATGCAAACATGGCTGAGGCATAAGTCTGTTTCCCAAAACGGTCCATGGCCCATGACTCTCGGTCTGGTGGATGGATCGAAGAGCTCTCCTGAGCAAGCTCTTTCATGGTAGCCACCACTACCACCATGGCATCTACCGAGGATCCCTTCGACCAGTGTTGCCTGTTAAACAGAATGCTGAGAACTTTGTCCGGGCACTTGGGAATAGGCTCAACCATGTCCGGTTCCTTCCATGCCCTGGATTAAATTAGGTCCACAAAAAGATCTGCGGGAAGGGACACCCAGGAAGCAGAGGGTCCTGTGCCAAATGCCTCCAGGAACACACACTCATCTCGGTTGGGTTTTTGGGTAGACGACCCCCCAAGCTGGCGCAGGATTCCCATGATGTTTCAGACATCATTTGGGGGTGATCAGGGTGAACTTCCCTCCTCCAAGTCGGTGTCTTCTGTGAGGGATTCCAGTGGAGAGTCCAAGTGCCTCCTTTTGCACATATGCTTCCAATGGTGCTCCTCAGAGGGAGTTTCTGGGGAGGAATCAGAAACATTAAAAAGCTCCCGGGGGAACACCCTGGGGTGGAGTGGTGACAGGCTCTCCCTGAGGCGGCAGGCTGGCAAAGTCCAGGCCAGAAAGAGAGGGAGCCAGGATGGACTCTGAGGAATAAAGCATCAAAGGTCTTGACAAA
>NC_056734.1:69863823-69893823 GCF_019279795.1 Protopterus annectens
AGGTCTATAGAGCACATCCAATCGTTCTCCCGTAGGAGGGGGAGAATAGATTGAAGAGTGACCATTCGGAATTTTTCCTTGGTTACCGATAGGTTCAAACGGGAAAGGTCTAGAATTGGTCTCAAGTCCCCTGTCTTTTTTGGCACCAGAAAGAACCTGGAGTAGAACCCTAATCCGAGCTGGTCTTGGGGGACGGGCTGGATGACTCTTTTTCCTAGCAGCTGCTGGATTTCTGCGGCTGCAGCCTCCCTCTGATCGGGTGGTACATCGGGGAGGTTCCTGATTTTGGGGACATGAAGCATTGGAATTTTGTACCCTCTGGATATAATTCGAAGCACCCAGCGGTCTGACGTGATGGACTCCCATGCTGATAGGTGCTCCGAGATGCGCCCCCCGACTGCCTCCAGAGTGGAGCAGCCAGGCAACCCTTCAGGGCTGCTGCGTGGGCCGGTCAGAGAAGGATTCTCTGGACCCAAAGTTCCTCGGAGCCCCTCTGCCCCTGGGGCGGCGTCCTCCCTGTCCTCCTCTGCCACAGAAGGACTGGTTGTCTGGAGCGGGTTGGGAATGTTGCGATTTCCGGAACCACATCTTCTTCTGACCCTTTTGGTTCTTCGAAAAGGACCGCTGAGGAGCACAGAAGCGGACTCCGACGGCAGACAACGTCTTCCCGACCTTCTCGCTCTGGACTAGCTTCTCGTGAACCGTTTTGCCAAACAGGGCAGAACCAACGAAAGGGGCATTCGCAAAGGACGCTTTAAAGGGCTCCGCAAAGTCACAATGCCGGAGCCAGGCCTGACGTCTCATGACTAGGCCCGCTCCGCTAGCTCTAGCGGCTCCCTCAGTGGCGTGGGACAATAGCCGCATAGAGGTATTCGAAATGGATCTCAGAGTGGCCATTCGGGTGGAGTACAACTGTTTGTCCTCCGCCGACATGGACTCAGGGGGGGAGGCAGCATATTCTTTGATAAGATCCCGCTGCATCCTGATGACGTGTGCCATATAGTTCAGGGACCTTACCGAAAAGGTCGCTGAACTAAAAGCTCGCTTCCCTAAGCGATCCATCGAGCGGGACTCCTTGCTCGGTGGATGGACCGAGGGGCTCTCCTGAGCTAGTTCCCTCTTCGTGGCTGCCGCCATCAACATGGCATTTACGGGGGACCCTTGCTCCAATGGGACCGGTCTGTGGGGGGGCTCAGTATCCTGTCCGGGCGTTTAGGGACTGGCTCCACGGTGTCCGGGTCCTTCCACGCCCTGGTGGTAATAAGGTCCACCAGGGGGTCGGCCGGAGGGGACACCGAAGAGGTAGATGGGCCTGCTTTGAATGCCTCCAGAAACACGGACTCGTCGGAGGAAGCCTTGGGGGCAGACCACCCACCTCTGATCCTAAGCATTTCTATGATGTCTCCAAAGGAGACATCCTCAGGGGGTGATCTTGGGGAGCCTTCCCCTTCATCCAAGTCCGTGTCCTCGGTTAAGGACTCAGGGGAGTCCACGTGCCTCCTCTTACACTTGTGCTTGCGTGGCACTTCCTCGAGGGGGCTGTCCGAGGAGGTCTCGCCAGCAACATCCTGTTCCAATGGAACAACCTGGGACATCGAAGCAGGCTGTCCCTGTGGCCGGGTGATGGAAGCCTGGCCAGCAGAGAGGGAGTGCAGGGTGGAGCCGAGACAAGGGCCGGGGGTCCGGATGCTCTCGACAGAGCTCTCTCCACTACATCGAAGGCCGAGGGGGAACCGCTCTTCCTGGGCTCCGACAGCCAACTCCCACTCGGATCCGATTAAGGGATCGGAGCCAGCGCCGAGACCGTCGGATCTGAAGGACCAGTGTGCTCTGACCTGGATGGAGCCGAAGGCATACTGAATCCCTCGGATCCGAAGCTCGGCCCACGGCTCCGAGAGGTCTGATCCGACAGACTCAAGAGCAGGGTCGGATCCGAAGTACCAAGTACTGTCGGAGCCGACTCACCCCCGGCGCCGACGCTGCCCGGCTCCAAACGCTCCGAACCCGGGAAGCGGGTCAGAAAAGGAGCAATCGGAGCAAAAAAGGGTGTTGAGCTCCCCCCGAAGGGGGGGGGGGGGGAGGCAAGAGCACTCCCATCTGCAGCTGGGCCTGGATGAACCTTCGCATCATCCGGTCCAAGTCTGCATCTGACATACTGTAAGTCGATCTCGATGAGACCACCGAGGCAGGCCTGGAATGCCGCCTCGATGACCTCGATGGAGATCAAGCCTCCTCCTCCTCGGGTCCTGGGGAGAAACAAGGAGATTGGAGCCGAGGAGGAGGAGACCTAGAAGCTGTGGAAGGAGAAGCCTGCTTAGCCGGCGGGGCTGAAGCGGAGGCCTCGGCCCGCCGCTTGTGGTGCTTCTCCCTCCGTTTCTCCCTCCTGGCCTCCCTGTCTTCCGTTGCTTTAGCAGGAGTTTGAGTCCCGGCCGAAGGAAGGGGGGCAGGAGTGGCTTCCACCACAGGCTGTTGTAGTGCCACGGGAGGAGCGGGGGCCGAAGCTGATTCCGGGGGCAAAAGTCCCGCCAGGACCAGCTTCGACCTCCGCTCTTTCAGTGCCCTGGGGTTGAACGCTGCACAAATGGTACAGCCTGAGGAGAGGTGTTCAACCCCAAGGCACCCGAGCGAGTGTGGCCATCAGCCGGGGAGAGCTTATGGCCACACTCGGTACATTTTGAAAAAATGGCTTTTGGGGCTTCTGCCATACTGGAGGGAAGAAAAGTACTACACAAGCACAGAGGCCCCAAATCACTAACACACACACACTCACTAACGACCAGCGAGGGGAGGGAAAAAACTATATAAAAGGTACAAATAATAAAGGGAACCTAACACTTACACACTGTTTTAAATCTAAAGACAGAAAAGAAGGAAGAAAATACACTTATCTTAACAAATCGCTAAGAGCTCTGAAAATCCAGCTACTCACAAGTGCGGCAAACTATATCTGAGGTCATGGAGGGTTGGCAGAGGATTATGGGAGGAGCTAGGAGCTCGGATCCATTGGCTATGAAACAAGTTGCTGGCTCGGATCCGATATCGGATCCAAGACCCACAGGTTGCTGACAAATTAAGTCCCCACTTCAGATTGTGAATGTACAAGATCTCATACAGTTTACATTATATTGAAAGTTGAAATTTGAAGCTTGACCACATGAACTTTGAAGTTTTTGCACATTGTATGTTATTATCTTCACTAATATTACCTGGAATAACTCATTTCATAAGTCAGAGCTGAAATCTGAATGTCATACTGCTGAATAAGTGCATCCATTTTGGTAGAAAGTAAAGCAAAATGTTCAATATGTTTGAATCCAGGAAGGGAGAATGGGATTTCAATTAGGTGCACTGCAACTTTTGAATACACTGCAGACTTCATTTTTTTTACTCCATTTAAATAGCAGGGCACTCTCTTGGACACTGGTAATGTACATAATTTTTATGAATTTAGTTTAATAAGCTAAAGCATTTTTTAAATATTTTGATATTTGTCATATTAAGAGTGTTACACAACTTTGAGATATAAACACTTGTAGTTTTATTCAGATCTTATGTTAGCTCTATAAGATGTGTATACTTTTTAGAGTGATGAATATATATGTGCATTGATTTTTTACCTTTTGTATAATAGCTTAGTATGATAAGATCATCTGTAAGTTTACAGATACCTTTATCTCTTCAAGTCCCACTTTGTTCTACTTATCTGTTTAGAGCTCTACTTGTAATAATGTTGAACGAGTGAATAATTTAGGGATATTTAATGGATACATTATACTATTGCATAAGTAGGTATATTGTACGCTATTTGCTGATTATTTAACATTTGTGATTAACAGAAAATGATTATTGAACTTTAATGTAGTAATGGGGGAATAATTTTAAATGCCAAAATATATGACTAAATTAATAGCCTCTTATTATTTTTAACTTTTATATAATATTATATTAACTTGTAAGTCAAGGTAGCTTTTGGCTAGTTTTTTGATGAACGTTTAGGTATTGGTAGGAAGAGAAATAATATAGTAGTTTGTCTATTTGAAAGGCAATCTAGGATCTTTGGTATCTATGGTAGGTTGTATTTTATTAGAAATATATATAATTACAGTTGTAGTCATTTTTGTTATTTACCAGTTTTAGTAGTTTAGTTTGTAGAAAGGAAGAATTCAAAAAATGTGGAGGGTTAATATAGTGTTGAATGAATGTATTACTCTTATATACAACTAAACTAATGTGGTGGACAAATGCGTCATTACCTTTTAAAATAAATCTTTTTAAATACATAGCAAAGATAGTTTTAATCGATTAATGTAAATGGATTAAATAACGGCAACAAAAGGAAATCATTAATGACATATCTAAATTTAAATAGAGGGGATATTAAGAGACTCACTTGATAGATAAAGATGTACAATATTTAACTTAGGTTGAGAAATGTTACCTGCTTCTTTTAACAAAAATAGGAGAGGAACTGGTATACTTTGGAGAAGACCTATTGTAATGCCTAAGGTCATGGAATCCATTAATGATCACAAAGGAATGCATACATTTGTAATAAATAAAACGGCACACTCTCTACACTAGCTAATTTTTACTGGATCCCTGGAATAGGTACAAGACTGGTTAAAGATCATTTAAACTTATTAGAAAGTCATTGGAAGGGTACAGTAATTTTAGCATGGGATTAAACTGCATAGCTAGTATAGAAGAATCAAGTGAACAGAAGAAAGCAAAAATTTTGGCATCAGATGGATTAGTTATAATAATTTAGTTAATTTAATAGTAAAAGCAGAAGATAAGTCATTGTTCTTCACTCATTATTCTTATACGCATGGGGATATAAACTAGATTGATAGGATTTTATGCCTCTACAGATTTACTCAATAAAGTGAATTAGTTTTAAACTATTCTTTGTTCATTATCTGATCATAATGCACTAAGTATTAATATATTAACAAATTTAAGGACATTTCACATTTATAGAAGAATCCCAGTATATATATAATGAAATTAAAAGAATTTAACAGTTATCTTAAGGAACAAATCAATATTTTTTTTTATTTTGAAAGATGATGGTCAGGTTGGTAAAGTCATACTTTGGAACTCCTTAAAAATGCATATTAAAGCTGGAAGGGGAAGATGGCTACAAATAAAATGAAAGAGTTGGATAAAGAGTTGTTAGAAATACAAGATGAAACGCACAAGCAGAGTCTGAAAAACAAATCAAATAATAATTTACAAAGAAATGATAAATTAAACAGTTTAATGTGTACAGTGGAGATAGCTTTATAAAAAATAAAATTGCACAGTTATGCGAGGACTTCAAAAAATCTACACAGATTAGCTAATGGAAGTAAGATGCTAAGCAAAAAGTTACTAATCAATAATATCCAAAATCCTCAAACTAATAAGCTTACTTCAGACATAGAGGAAATGCTTAATATTTTTTAAAAAATCCACGAGGATCATATTAAAAATAACAATAATAATCCTGATGATTACAACATTGACAAGTATTTAAAGAAAAATGCAACTAATAAACTTAATTACCAACATATTGCTGAATAAGCCTATTACCATAACAGAAGTTAAAAAAGCTTTAAAAAGGGGAAAGATAGCTCCATGGTTAGAATGTTAAAGTAAGGAATTATACAGTCTGCTTCCATTAAATATTTTAGAATTACTGAGCAATGTTTTCAAAATAATCCACGGTGACAAAACAATTCATCCATCAGGGAAATTTTCTGTAATCTTACCTATACTTAAACAAGGAAAGGATAATAAGTTAGTTTCCTTACATAGACCTACTTCATTATTAAATGTAGACTATAAAAGACGGTGGCTCCAATCAATCGTTATAAACCCGACTTTCCAAAGACAAATCAATAAAAGGTACGCGGGCTGGTAAAAACAGTCCAAATTTAATAAAGTTAGCGCTTTCACCTGGTAGGCTTCATCAGACAACTACTACTATGTTAAAAACATTTAAATAAGACATCTCATCAAATCATTGGTGCATGCTCGAACTGACGTCATTACATATCATTAATGTGCAATTATAAGGCGTAAATACAAACATTTCCATCATAATCAATATGATCAAAATTCAATAAAAACAATCCATGTGCTATAGCCTAATGCTTTAGAAATGACTGTCATCAAGATAAAAAATACATCATTAAATAGCAGTCGAATTCTACACTGTAGTTAACTAGACTATATGAATGGGACTAAAGTATATACAACACATTACTCTCCTAAATAATGAAAACGAAATGCATCATATAAACTAAACCACGCAGATGACTGTCATCAAGATAAAAATACAATTTGACCAGCTAGCAGACGCTATAGTGTAATTGACTGAAAAATGTGAATGAAACTAAGGTATACAAACAACATATTGTAAGAGAATATACAGTATCTCCGCGACTTGCGGCATGAAATGACAAGAATGAAATATGACATATATACGTATCAAAAAACATATATATATAAAAAATGAATAAAATATATATACACACATGCACTCAGACATATAAAAAACAAATAAAGCTAGGAAAACCAGTGCCCTTACATATCTTATATTAACTAAAGAGTGGTGGAGCGATCCTCCCAGAAACTGTTGGTTTCCTATTTCGTAAAATGGGTTTAAGGGCGGCTTTATCATTCAGACCTGGTTTCTTGTCTGATCTAGTTCTAACGATCCACCTGAGTTCACATTCCTCAGTGTGAGTCTCAATATCGCCCCCCCCCCGATCATTCAGTTTAACAAAATGAATAACTGAAAATAAAAAAGTATGCATTTCACCTAACTCTTTATTGTGTTTAGCTAATGCATTAGAATCAGTCCCAATACGTACATGATATACATGCTCTCTAATATGTTTGCGTAGCCTTCTATTCGTTTTCCCTATATAGAAGGCTTCGCATGAGGTGCATCTAGCAAGATACACTAAATGTTCACTTTGACAGTTGGTATTTGTATGAAAAATATACTCATAACCTGTAGTGGGGTGTATAAATGTACATCTTAAATCTATATATCGACATTGGTTACACCCATTACAAGGTCTCGTATTAACCTGATCATGTGTCATATAATGGTCCAACATATTGAAAGGCCGATAACACAGGAGTTGTTTCAAATTCTTCCTATTCTTATAGACAAAGGAAGGCTTGGGTCCTACTATTCTACTGATGTTCTCATCTAATAGGAGTGTATCCCAATAATTCTCAAAGGTTTTCTTAACAACTGCTGCATCTGTAGTGTAAAACATAGGAACCCTTAAATAGTTCTTGCCATCCTGTTGTTGTATTTGTATATTCCCAGTAACACCATCTGAAAAATAAGGCTTAGCTCTGGTGGTCCTCAGCTGATCAACAGAGTTAATGGCCCTATTTACCTCATTAGAATTATAATGTCTATTCATCAATCTCTCCTTAAGATCGTGTAATTCCTTACTATAGCCTTCATAAGTAGGATTGAGTCTAGAGGCTCTCATAGCCTGCCCTTCACTACATTATTAAATACAAAAGGGGGATGCATGCTATCCCTATGTAGTAGTGTATTCCTATAGCAAACCTTCCGATGTATAGCAGTGTTCAATAACTCATTACCCAGCCTTTCAATGTCTACATCCAGGAATGAAATCCTGTGCCTCGAGAAATCAACTGTAAATTCAAGAAAGGAAGTTAATCCAGTCACCACTGAGACAAAATCCAGTAAATCAACTTCAGTACCTCTCCAAATCAGGAAGAGGTAGTCTACAAATCATTTGTAGAACCCCACATTGGATCTATACTCCTGTAAAGTAAACAGATTTTGTTCCTCCCAAGCGGCCATCACTATATTGGCGTAGCTGTTGGCACATGAAGTGCCCATAGTTACGCCATCATTTTGTATATAAACATCATTATTGAAAGTAAATATATTGTTTTGTAAAACAATTTCTAAAAACAAAGTCAAAAGGTGAACTTCCTCGGGTTTCAACCCCAAATGTATAGTCATATACCGATGTACCTGTATCACACCTTCATCGTTGGGAATGACAGCGAAGAGGCTCTTAACATCCATTGTAACAAGGATGTATGGTTCACTCTCATTCATCCCCTTCATAAAGGTATATAATTCCAGTAAGAATTGTTTGCTATCCCTTAGAATATTGGGATTAGCATCTACCATAGGTCTTAAGAAATGTTCTAAATAAAGGGACAAAGGTTCAGTGACCCATCCTCTTCCAGCCACTACTGGTCTCAAAGGTGGTGAATACAAAGACTTATGAACCTTGGGTAGACCCCTTATAGTTGGTATCAGAGGTTTATTAACCCTTAGAAACTTAAACAAATCTAAACTAATATCATTGCTCTTATATAAATCATCCAGCATGTCATATATCTTAAAAATCTTAATCATAACATCATTGTATTCTATCTTGGTGTAAAACATACCCTCATTCAACATTGCGGTCATACGTTCTAAATATTCATCCTTATCCATCAGGACAACAGGACCGCCCTTATCTGCCGGTCGTATAACTACTGAGGTGTCTCTCATTAAGTGAGACAGAGCCCTCCTCTGTTGAAAAGTACAGTTTTGTACCTACCATAAATGTAGATGTTCGAGGATCTCCATTGCTGCAGTCCTTACATATGGGTACTCCGCTGTCCACAATCGGCCCGAATACCAAAGGGCTAGAACCGGCGTCGGTCATCGGCGCCCGAGACTGACGTCAGTACGTGCCAGTACAAATGCGCATGACCGACGCCATAACCTCAGTCTTTCTTGCCTCAGACGTCAGAATGCAAAAAACACCACCCAAACCCCAACCTAGAAGAAAAAGTGGGGAAGGAGGGAGGAAAAATTGGACTGCAGCAATGGAGATCCACGAACATCTACATTTATGGTAGGTACAAAACTGTACTATGTTCTTCGTCTCCCATTGCTGCAGTCCTTACATATGGGTAGAATCCCAGAGCAACAGAAAAAAGGGAGGCTGGCTAACTAAATAGCAGTAGGAGCTGCTAACATGCCCTGTAAGATTGCAGTGGCAAACCCAGCCCTAGACCTAGAATAAAGAGGTAAATGATAATGCTTTGTAAAGGTATGTACAGAACTCCAAGTAGCTGCCTCTAGAATGTCTTTAGTAGCTACCCCTCTCGAAAAAGCAGTAGAGGTGGCCGTAGCCCTAGTAGAATGAGGCCTGATCCCAACTGGAACCTCCTTTCCATGATGAGAGTAACAAAAAGCAATACAATGGCCAATCCACTTGGAAATAGTTTGTTTCGAGACAGCTTTCCTCGTGAAGTCAAAGCAAACGAAACAAATAATTGTTGAGATCTTCTGAACTCTTTGGTTCTGAACAAATAATACCTTAACTGCCTATGTACATCCAAAGAATGCAAAACTTTTCCCTTCATTTTGGGGGTCAGCATAAAAAGTAGGCAAATGTATAGATTGGTTCAATGCCACATTAGAAATCACTTTAGGCAGAAAAGTAGGATTAGTACGTAAGGAAACTCTGTCCTTGTGAAAAATCAGAAAAGGTTCCACTGCCATGAGGGCCTGTAATTCAGATACCCTTCTAGCAGAAGTAACAGCCAATAAAAAAGCAGTCTTCCAAGTCAACAACTTCAATTCAGCTGTAGCTGCAGGTTCAAAAGGAGGCAGAGTCAGCTTTTCCAAAACAAAATTAAGATCCCAGGTAGGAGTAGGAGCCCTCCGTGGGGGTCTTATATTCTTTGCCCCTCTAAGAAACTGTTTAACCAATGGATGTGAAAATAAAGGAGGGTCACAATCATAGTGAGCAGAAATAGCTGCAGCATGCACTTTTATAGAAGAGAAGGACAAACCCTTGCCCAATAAAATAGTCAAATATTGTAATGTACAACTTAAATTAGGCAATTTGACATCAAAGCCTTTATCTGAACTCCAAAGAAAAAATCTCTTCCATTTATCAGCATAAACTTTTCGAGTACTAGGACGCCTGGCTTCTAAAATAACATCCAAAACTTGTTGAGGGAGCTGAAGGCCCTCCTTCTCTAAAACAGAATGCGCCAGGCTGTCAGGTGTAGGGATTGCACCCTGACATTGAGAAATTGATTGTTTTCCTGAGACAATAAGTGAGGAATCTGTGGTAATGGCCAAGGTGTTCCATGAATTAAGCTCCTCAACAGAGGGTACCAATGCTGATGAGGCCAATCCGGTGCTATAAGGATCATGCAAGGTTTGTCCCTCCTGACTTTCAACAGCACCTTTGGAAGAAGAGGCAAAGGAGGAAAAGCATACACGTGAAGGTTGCTCCAACTGAAGGATAGTGCATCTATTTTCCAGGCTTTTGGATGAAACAGCCTTGTGCAAAACAGTGGCAGTTGGAAATTCAGAGGAGAAGCGAACAGATCTATGTCTGGAGTTCCCCAAGCCCTGGTCAACTGAAGAAATACCTGAGGGTCCAATTTCCATTCGTGAGGATCCACAATCTGTCTGCTCAGAACATCTGCTAACGAATTTTGTGCTCCTGGCAGAAACTGTGCTCGAAGAGTGATGTGCAGATTCAAAGCAGTTTCCCATAACAGCATTGCTTGTCTGCAAAGAGGGTAAGAATGAGTTCCCCCCTGCTTGTTGATGTACCACATGACAGTTGTGTTGTCTGTTCGAATCAACACCAGTCCTGGTTGAAGTAGGCTCTTGAATCCTTCCAAAGCAAATTGAACTGCCAGCATCTCTTTCATGTTGATATGCAAGTGAAGTAGCTCTGGGGGCCAAAGGTCTTGAATCCATTTTCCTTTGAAATGAGCTCCCCTGGCTGACTCCGAGGCATCTGTCGTTAATATCTGACTTGCCTCTGGTTGGGTCACAGAGAGCCCCTTGTTTAGGTGACATTCCTGAGCCCACCACAGAAATTCTTTCTGAATGCAAGGTAGAATCCGAATGACAGTGTCCAAATCGTGGCTGTGTTGAGTCCAAACGCTTTTGAGATACCATTGTAGCTTCCTCATATGCAGTTTGGCATTGGGAAGTACTAGAATTCAAGATGCCATGAACCCCAAGGCTTGAAGGACTGTCCTTGCAGTCAGCCTGGACATTACTGATAGCTGTTGGAAGTATAGGTGAAGATTTCTTTGTTTGTCCGGGGTAAGAAATGCCATCTGAGCAGCTGTATTCAGTCTTACACCCAGAAAACACATCTCTTGTGAGGGTACTAGACTGGACTTTATTTCGTTCACAGAATACCCTAGGCAACTTAAAACTGTCATTACATACTGCAGATGTTGAAGAAGTTCGTGCTTGCCTTGAGCCAGAATCGAACAGTCGTCCAGATAAGGATAAATTTGAATTCCTGTTAGTCTGAGAAAAGCTATTACTGGAGCCAGGACTTTTGTGAATACCCTGGGCCCAGGAGACAAGGCAAAGGGCAATGCAGAGCACGGATAAGGCAAATTCCCATTCGAAATCTCAGGAATTTTCTGCAACTGGGCCTGATAGGAATGTGAAGATAGGCCTCTTTGAGATCCAGAGTCACCATCCAGTGATCTTTGCCCAGCATAGGTAACAGCTGTTGCAGTGTTAACATCTTGAATTTTGGAATTTCCAGAAAGGTGTTTAGAATGGACAAATCCAAAATTGGCCTCCAAGTATTTCCTTTCTTTGGCACTAAGAAAAGACGGGAATAAAACCCTGTGCCTCTTTCTGCAGAAGGTACTTCCTGTATTGCTCCCAACTGAAGCAGAGAAGAAATTTGTGCCTGTGCTTCCAGTCTTTGCTGATGAGGCACATCCGGCATACCTTTGAAAGGAGGGAATGTGTGAAAATAAAATTTGTAGCCTCGATTTATTATGTCCAATACCCATTTGTCTTGGGTAACCAAATGCCAATTCCTTTTGAAAAGTCCCAGTTTTCCTCCTAGAGGAGCTGCCAGCAAGGCAGAGTCCGGCAGCTGAAGACAAAGGTCATTGGGTCTGTTTCCGAAAGGACTGACCCCTGCCCTCCCCAGCAGAAGGGGTAGAAGAACTCAAAGACCTAGAAGTAACAGGGCCCTGAGAGGAAGCCCTACCTCTACCTGCCCCTAGGTTGATAATCCGAAGAGGGGAAAGACCATCCCTTAGCAGGCCAATTCCTACTGAACTTAGGGGGCTGAACCTGTAAAAAGTCCTTAACTGTCTGCATAGACTTAGCTTTTTCCTCCATTTTTTTCAAAACTGATTCTACTGGAGGGCCAAAAAGAACATCAGATTGCAGAGGAGCATCCATAATTCGAGCCTTAACATGCTCCGACAAGGTCTGATCTTTAAGCCAGGCATGCCTGCGAACAACTGAACTAGTAGCAGCCACCCTGGAAGAAGCCTGTAAAGCATCAAAACCACACTGCAAAGAATGCTTACCAACTTGGTCTGAAGCATGCACTAAATCCTGAAGCTCCTTACATTCAATACCTTCAGCTAAAGCATCTACTTTACATTTCAATTGGCCCAGCAAATAATTTTGATACCTGAGCATATGAAACTGACAATTTAAAGCTCTCATAGCCAAAGTAGAAGAGGTATACAGTTTGTACCCCACCTATCCAGGGCCCTAGCATCCTTGTCCAGAGGAACTGGATTCCTAACCACAGAAGCCCTAACACCTTTGGGGCCTTGAGTAATAGTTTCTGGATCAGCCCTAGGACTCTTATATAAGTACTTGTGAGCTTCCCGAACCCTGTAGTATCTATCTGGTTTAACCGGGGCAGGAGGCAGAGAATCTGGGTTAAGGGCAGCCTCAGAAAATACATCCTGAACAACATCCAGTACAGGGGGAATAGCCAAGGGCCTATGCTGAGGCAAAACAAGAATTCTCTTAGCCTTTTCGAGAATCAGAATAATCCTGGCCCTCCCATTTGAAATGTTCCTCATGGAATGCAAAGTCTCAGAGAAAGAAAAATCTTCTGGAGGGGACGAGAGGGAGTAGTGTCCAGAGGCTCCGAATCAGAATAGGGAGGGAAATCCTGAAGTTCTTCTACAGAGGAATCAGACTCATTGGAAGACTGAACCAAACCCTCCAACTCTGTCTCTACCCTGGGCCTCTTTGGAGGGGCATAGAACCCCTAATTAAAGTAATCAAATCTTCAGCCATCTTTAACATGTGCTTCCTAGGAGCTGGACCCTGGGGACTAGCACCAGCAGGGCAGACTTAGACTTAGAATGGGCTTTGCTTTGAGAAGGAGGAGGCCTAACTACCCTATGAGGGAGGGAACCACTGACATCAGAGAAGCACCCTCAGCCTGGCCTAACACAGGAGAAGCCACTTCCTGTAGTAACAAAGGCTCCCCTTGAGACTCAGGTAAACTTTCAGAAGGAGCCGCTGAAGTAGTCAGTGGTTCTCCAGAACCGGTGTCCGGAGTGGACGACTCATCCTGTTTGGACCGCAAAGACTTCTTTGCGTTTTTAGAAGAACCAGGCGCCGCTAATCCGACGGCATGTTGTAATTCCAACGTTTACCAAACACCAGCCTAGCACAGTCCAACCGACGTTTAATAGTACGCTTGTTAAAAGTAGCACAAAAGCGACACCCAACAACGTCGTGCTCAGGCCCCAAACAAGGAATATAGAGTGAATGGTAATCCCTATGAGGAATCTGTTTCCCACAAGAAATACAGTTATTAACTTTTTCTGACATCCGTCAATACTGAGGCAAGAAAAAGACAAAAGTGTCCCCAACGGGGTACTTAGCCCAACTTGGTCTCCGGTCTGAAACTCGAAAACCGACAATTCCAGAACGCCGAACGGCACTTGCAAATGCTGCTTCTGCTTAGGACCACGCGGCAAGAAAGATTGAGGTTATGGCGTCGGTCATGCGCATTTGTACTGGCACGTACTGACGTCAGTCTCGGGCGCCGATGACCGACGCCGGTTCTAGCCCTTTGGTATTCGGGCCGATTGTGGACAGCGGAGTACCCATATGTAAGGACTGCAGCAATGGGAGACGAAGAACATCGTTAAGTTATTGAAATTTCGCTTCCTATTTGTTTCATTATTGAAGCTATAAATATCTTGTTCTATTAACTGTGTGACTGTATCAACTAATGGATGAGGTGGAGGGATATAAGTACTCGGATTCCGAAAAATTCTTGTACCTCCTTTAAAACTATTATTCCCAAACTCTAATTTCAATAAAACGTTACGTGCAAAAAGCCCAACATCTAAAATAGAGTCAGTCAAATCACTGGCCCTAGTGGGTATAAATGTCAACCCTTTATTTAAAACTTCTACTTCATACCTACTTAGAGTCCTACTGGAGAGGTTAATAACTAAGGATTCGGGAGGCGTTCCCACATTTTCTTTGTATTCACCACCTTTGAGACCAATAGTGGCATCTGTAGTCACTGTGGCTACCGGAGGGGGCTGTATGAAAGGTCTTCCCTGAGTCACTAGTGGGGAGACCATCCACCAAGAAAGGTGCCTTTTGCATGCCTCCGTAATCAGGATCATGTGAGACATGGGTAGCTCCTGGAAAGACCACTGCGTGAAAAGAAGCCACTGAAGTATTCTCATGTGGAAATGCGCTAATGGAAGTAGAAGAATGGCAGCTGCCATGGAGCCCAGAGTTTGAAGGACATATCTGACTTGGGTCCTTTTGCTCTGCATTAGGATTTGCACCTGTTGACAAATTGTGGACACTCTTTCCAGTGGTAACCTTGCGAACATTTCCCTTGTGTTTAATTCTGCTCCTATGTAAGTGATAGACTGACAGGGGAACAAGGCAGATTTGTCGAAATTTATTGGAATACCTAGCTGGGTGCAAGATGTGATTGTATAATCCCATGCTTGTAAGAGCTGATGCCTGGTGGTAGCAGTGAGGAGCCAGTCGTCTAGATACGGAAACACCTGGAATCCTTGACTTCTCAGGTGAGCCGTGGCCACTGCCATACATTTGGTGAACACCCTGGGGGCTGTGGTGAGACCAAAGGGCAGAGCTCTGAACTGGTAATGACTGGCCCCCGCCCGAAAGCGATGAAATCTCCTGGAGCGTCTATCCATCTTGATATGGTAGTACGCATCCTGAAGATTTATCGAGCACATCCAATTGTCCTGACCCAGGAAGGGTAGAATGGACTGTAGCGTGACCATCCGAAACTTTATTCTTTGTACAGATTTGTTTAGTCTGCTGAGATCCAGAATCAGTCTCCAGTCCCCTGTCTTTTTTGGTACCAAAAGGAATCTTGAGTAAGTTCCGGATCCATGCTGGGCTACGGGGACTTCCTGAATGGCGCTTTTTTCTTGCAGTTTTGAAACTTCTATTACTGCTTGATCCTTCAGATTGGGTGGAACATCTGGAAGGGCCTTTTATGACTGTAAGGGGGGGTGATGGAAGGGAATTTTGTAACCTCCGGATATGATGGATAGTACCCATCTGTCTCTTGTTAAATTCTGCCAGGTGTTTGGGTACAGCGAAAGTCTTCCCAAGACTGCCTCCACAGGTGAGCAGCCGGGCAACCCTTCAGGGATGCTGGAAGGGCTCGTCAGAGAAGGATTCTCTGTTGCCCTGGTTCTGTGGATCCCCTCATTCACGAGGGCGGCGTCTATTATTGTTGTTTCCCCCTCTGCCTCTGGAGGAAAAATCACCATGTGTGTCAGGCAAGGCTCCCTGAGATTTGCGGAACCACATCTTCCCACTCTTCTGACCCTTGGGGTAAGGTCTAGAGGGAGTGGAAAAACACACTCCCATGGCAGAGAGAGTCTTGCCTTATTGCTCACACCTAGTCAACGTGTCTTTCACCTATGGCCCAAAGAGAAAGGAGCCATCAAAGGGGGTATTAGTGAAGGACACTTGAAAGGGTTCCGCAAAGTGACACAGCCACATCCAAGCATGCCTCCTGAGGGCCACACCCGTGCCCGCGGCTCTACTCGCTCCATTGGCTGCATAGGAAATGAGCCTCATGGAGGAGTTAACTACAGAGTTAAGAGTCGCTTGTTGGGAAGCTACTTTGGCTTGTACTCCCTCAGCTGTAGGATCTTGAAGGGTATCTCCAAGCTCTTTAAGGAGATCCCTTTGAAGGCGAGTAAAATTACATAGATAGTTCAGGGACCTCATGGAGAAGGTCGCCGAAGCAAACATTCACTTTCCATACCTGTCCATCATCCTAGACTACTTGTTAGGGGGATGAACAGATGAAGAGGTCTCTGCTAACTCTTTTTTGGTGGCTGCTGCTACCACCATGGCAACAACGGGCACACCTTTAGAAAGGAATTGCTTATCCTGGTGGGCTGTAATAAATTTACCAGGTCTCCTCGGAGTTGGTTCCACTGTGTCCGGAGCTGACAAAGCCTTTCATGCCACTACAGACATAAGTGGGTCGAAAGGAGGAGAAACCCAGGAGGTGGAAGGTCGGGGACCAAAAGTGTCCAGGAATACAGACTCATCCTCGGCAGGGGCTAGGGGAGTCCAGTTTCCCCTCTGCCTAAGCATTTCTAGGATGTCTGAAAAGGAAACATCTTCAGTGGGGGATCTCAGGGACCCTTCCGATTCATCTAAGTCTGTATCAGAAGTGACAGACTCAGGGGAGTCAATGTGCTTCCTCCTGCACTTCGTCTTCCAAGGGGGCTCATCTGAGTGATCAGGGGAGGCCTCGGAAGAAGAGGAAACACACAATGGGGTGTCCTGGGGCATCAGTTCCCTACGCTTGGGGTCTGGAGGAGGAGCAGAGGTTGGCACAGACACTACGGGGACAGAGCCGGTGGGGCTGGTAGTGGAGCTGTCTCAGGGGACAGCACACTCTGCATGACCTCAAAGGCGTCCCTGCCTTGAGACAGAGAAAGCTCCAGTTCCGAAGAAATAGGAATCTTTCTCCACGCCGAGGGAGACGGCTCTGAGGCCGATGTTGGAGCCGAGCTCACCTGCGTCAATGCTCTGAGAGAAAGAACGGGGTCAGACAAGGGTTCGATGCCACTCGCCCCCTCAGAGCCGACAAGGGAGACCTGGAATCCAGATTCCTCGATCGAAGGAACTATCGAGGTAATCGGACCCGAAGTCAAAACCGAAGGAGAGATGGTGATCGGAGCCGATGGTTACACTACTCGAACCCCAACGAACTCTGGCTCCGAACTCAATGGAGTCTGAGGAGGAACAGAAAAAGAGGTGGATAGAGCCGATACCTGTTGAGGAGGGCTAGACAATAATTTTGCTAGTGCTTGTGATTTAAGCAACCTACTTACTACTCTCTCCACATCATGATCTGACAGCTTAGAGGATCGAGAGGAGTGAGATGAACGGTGGCTATGTTCACTCTGCAATAATGGAGACACTGACTCTAATGAAGGGGACCTCAGCGTCTTATGGCCCCGAGACAGCTCTGAAACATCCAATGGAGCCGACGGAGGGGCTGACTTGTTGGTGCCAGCCAGAAGCGACATACTCGGTAAATCCTGCACAGGAGTCAGCTCCAAAGGTGGAGCCGATGGTTTAGTGGATTTTGGGGATTTCACTGGCTGGGAACTCTTTGCCGGTGAATCCTGAGGCTTTAACAGACCCCTAAGGATCAATATGTTCTTATGCTCCTGCAGGACTCTTGGACTAAAGGCATGGCAAATAGAACAAGAGTCCTGCAGGTGAACAGCGCCCAAACAATAAACGCAGCTAGTGTGCCCATCTGTCAGAGACATTTTCTGACAGCATGAGTCACACTTTTTAAAGCCAGATACTTTAGCTTCCTTAGACATGACCCAACTACAAAAAACTAAGTACCACAAGGTAAACACAGACAGACAAATAAGTACTATTCTAAACAAGTATACCTATAAATATATAACCTCTGTCTTTTTTTTTTTTTTAAAGTTAGCGAAAAAGGAAAGGAAAGCCTCTAAGTTAAACGGCTATCCTAGGGAGAGGGGGAGGGGGGAGAACTCTCTAACTTAAATGAGTTCTAAATAAAAGGGAAACTAAGAAGAACGAAGTACTTCAAAAACACGTACAGAATAAAACTAAGAACAGTAAAATATCTATTAGTTTAAAGGGTCTAAGAGAATAATTTTACACAAAAAATTGAAATATACAAGCCTGAGCCAGAAAACGACACACCTCGCAGCTGAAGCGGCAAACAAGATCTGGGTAGCGGTTGCTAGGCATCATGGGATAAGGGGTAGCCTCGAGCCAGTAAACAGCTCTCGAGCTATTGAAGATGGCCGAGTTGGAGCCGAGGATCGGCTTCGATCCCAAACAGCAAGAATGAAGGTGAGATAGACAACTTAACTTAAATTGTTACCAGCATATATCCTGATATCCTCATCTTAAAGATAGTTCCCTTTTTCCATAAAATTGAAAGACTCTCCTTATTTTGTGCATAAGAATTAAATTTAACCAACATTGGTCTGGGTTGCCTTTTCACATGGGCACATGTCCAGCTCACTCTGTGTGCTCTTTCAATACAGACAACCTCCGAGGATATCCCAGACATTTCATACATTCAGCACAGTTCTCTCTTTCTGCAGACTCAAGATTGCTGAAAATCTCTCCCTCCCTAATCTGTGTTCCATTTCTTATAACATTTAAGTCAGTCACTCTTGATTCAATTCAGGTCCTAGCAACTTCTCATGCAGCTCCTTCTCAGATGCATGAAGGGTGGCCAGGGTATCTGAAGTTTCCTCTGTCTCACAGATCTTTATATTGTTCATTGTAATATATTCTCAAAGTGTACCACTTAGTTTGAAAAGTTGTGTGTGCATATGATTGACTGGTTTCTAGCATCAAAGATGAACCCTCCAATCTCACATCCATTTCTCTTTAGGATTCCCATGTGTCAAGGGGACGCTCTTGATCCCCCAGCAGCTGGGATGTGTTTCTTATCACTTTATTTACTGACTTGTAGAAGCTTCTTCTAGTTTTACTCTTCCCAGACAACATGGAAATGACAATCAATGGACTTGAATACTACGTTCCTTAGTTCACCAGCATTTATAACTAAATATCAGAGGTTTAAATGGGAGCATACCAAAAGTCCTATGTTTTGTTCCTGCTTTGAACAAACTAACCTCAAACTACAGACTGTACTTAACTGTGTATTTCATTTTACTGTGATGAAAACTATTCCTTTTGACTATATACACACACAATATGTGCATTTGTAGAAACCTTATAAAATATCATTCATTTATTATGTATTGTATTTTACCTGTCCTACTTTATGTACAGTTATTAACACTTGTGCCATTGCATACATTCTGACAAATGATACATAAAACCTAATTTCCTTGTCTGACCTACGTAACATTGTATTATTATACTGTTGGGAACTTTTCTTTCCATCCATCTAAAATGGGCAGAGCCAAATTTTAGGTGTTAAATGATACTAATATTAAAAAAAGGTTTGTGTCTTCTACAAGATTTTAACAGCAGTTTAGCAGCAGACTCTGCTGTCTGCTAATAATTTAAACATAAGAAGAACTGGAGTCTATTGTACCCTATTTTTGTAGTGATAAGCCAAAAAGTCATTCCATTCAACTATGTCCAGTAAATATTTCTGTTACACTTACCCTTAAGAATCTGCTGTTCATTATGCAAAGTTCTTGTAGGATGAGAAGAAACCTCCACAGAGCCTTCCACATTCACAACAAAGGTAGACCGAAGTGGAAACTGTCTATGCTTTTTGGAGGCTAGCACAGGCAATGCATTTGACTTTTTTGCTGAGCTAACTGTTATGCTGTGTTGCCCAGGTGTAAATCTATGAGAAGAAAAAAATGTTTCACTTGTATACTATACAAAAACAGGCAAAAAATAATTAAAATGACATGTAGCATAAAAAGTGCATTATTCAGTATAAAAAAAGAAGCTATGTTCATAGGCGTGTACTAGGCTAATGGCCCTGGAGCCTTTACAAATCTACCCCATAGGATTACCCTGACATCATGCCACCCGACCTTAGTTCCCAGTGCCTCTGAAATAAGCACCCCTGCCAAGTCTCAAACCCAGGACCCTCTGAACTACACTATAAAGTATTAGGCCAATAGACCAACTCAGCTCTTTTTTTTTAAAGGCTGTCTATAAGCATATTTACCCGGAAGTCAGCATTGCTTACTGCCATGCAAACCCACTTACAGCTGCTTAAAAGTGCCTTAATCACTCTGTATCTAACAATGTACTCACCATAACATTCCCTGCGAGTAGTCCATCTCGCCTTCATTCTTTACTGATGGGCTCATAACCAATCCTCGGTTCCGACTTGGATGCTTTTAAAAGCTTGAAGTCTCCTAACTAGCGTGTGGCTTACTCCCTATCCCATGATACTCTGTAGAATTCCCAGATCTTGTTTGCTGGTACTAGGGTTACCACCTGTCCCACTTTGGGAGGGACAGTCCCTCTTTGGGCAGTTGTGTCCTGACAAAAAATTGTAAAAATAGCAAATGTCCTGAGATTTTAGGACAAAATTATTTCCTATATTTTATGTATAGTTGCATAAAACAGTTATTCTGTATCTGAAATACCTAAATGTTATAAGAAACAGAATAAGCAACTAAAATGCTACAAGAATAAGCTTTTATTTAGGCAAAAAAGTTAAATTATTTCCTTTGTACTGGCCGTGGGTATGTGTCGGCCTGTAAAATCTTATGTTTGTACCAAAAATGTCCCACTTTGGTCATTTGAAAAGGTGGCAAACCTAGCTGGTACAGTAAATATTGTATACAAAGAACATACTTATATCTATCACAAATAACCAAGAAGAGGGTCAGAGAGTAATAGATGCCAAATAGTAATCCCTCGATCCTCCAGGACTCAAAAGCTGGGGGCAGGAGGGTGGGACATATGAATGAAGGCGAGATGGACAACTCACATTGAACGTTATGGTGAGTACATAACTTCTTTATGTGATGTTGTCCTATCTCACCTTCATTCTTTACTGATGAGAAAGCATCCCTAGCACCATCTTTCTTGGGTGGCTCACGGGAGAACATTCTTCAGTACCGTGGACCCAAAGGAGGCCCTGTCCCTGGAGGCCAAATCCACTTTGTAATGAGTGATAAAGATATGAGGTGTTGACCATGTTGCTGAAGCACAGATTGTATCAATTGGCAGTTCCACACAAAAGGCAGAAGAGGTAGAAACAGCCATAGCAGAATGAGCACTTATTATGCCTGGAAGTTGTTTGTTTACAGAATGATAGGTGAACATGATGCAATCTGACAACTATCTGGATACAGTAGATTTTGCTACTGGAACTCCTTTTTTACAGCCTGAAAATGATACAAATAGTTGGTCAGTCTTTCTAAGTTCCTTTGTTCAGGCAAAGTAGAAACATAAATGCCTGTGTACATCCAGTAGGTATAAAAAGAAGTTATGTACTCACCATAATGTTCCATCTGAGTAGTTCTACTTCATTTGTCTTCAACCTGTGGGATACCGGATCCGTATCGGATCTGAGCTGGCAATCTTACTAGCATCTGCTACAAGCTCCAAGCTCCTCCCCTTACTCATAATACACCTCCACTACCTTCCAACACTCAGATCGAGTTTGCTGATCTTTATTATGATAACCTGACCTGAAAAAATAATTATGACCTATAACTGCAGCCCGCAGGCTGTCCACATGACAAGGTCCAGGAGAAGGATGGAGGGACGGTTAAAGACAAATGAAGCAGAACTACTCAGATGGAATGTTATGGTGAGTACATAACTTCTTTATCTGAAGTAGTTTACTTCATTTGGTCTTCAACGTGTGAGACAGAGTCCCCAGCTACTAAACCCTTGGGTGGCCCTCGCGGAACCAAAGGATGCTCTCCTTCTAGAAGTCAAATCCAATTTATAATGAGAAATAAATTTATGAAATGAGGACCAAGTCGCTGCGGAACAAATATCAACCAAAGAGATTCTAGACCAGAAGGCCGCAGAAGTAGCCATGGACCTAGTGGAATGAGGTTTCACCTGACCTGGAAGAGACATGCCTCTGTTCTTACAAACCTGAAGAATGCATGAAGAAATCCACCTAGCAACAGTGACCTTGGAGTTAGGTTTTCCCAAAAAGCGTTTATAGAAGGATACAAACAGTTGGATCAGATCTACGGAAGTTTTTGGTTCTGTGTAAATAAAATCGTAACTGTCTATGAACATCCAGCAAGTGGAGTTTGTATTCCATTTTGTTAGCAAAATTAGGAAAGAAAACTGGTAAATTGATGGTTTGATTGATATTAACCGGTGATGCCAGCTTGGGAAGAAAGGATGGATTGGTCCGAAGGGAAAGTCTATCTTTGTGAAAATCATATAAGGAACTTTGACAGACAATGCCTGCAGTTCTGAAACCCTTTTAGCAGAGGTAATAGCCACCACAAAAGCTGTTTTCCAAGATAAGATTTTTAGATCTGTGGCGGCAGCGGGTTCATAAGGCAGAGCAACCAGAGTTTGAAGAACCATAGTAAGGTCCCATGGAGGAACAGGATCCTTGACAGGGGGGCATAACAGAAAAGTTCCTTTGATAAAGGCTTTACACAGTCTAGAGGAGGCTAGTGAAGCAGAATTCTCACCCATATGAAAATGAGAAATGGCAGCCAATTGAACCTTGACAGTAGAAGAACTAGCTCCCTGTTGAAAAATATCAGCTAGGAAATCAAGAATGGCAGAAATAGGAGCTGTGAAGGGATTTAATCTCCTCTGAGAGGCACAAAAGGAAAAACATTTCCATTTACTGCGATAAACCTTCTTGGTTGAAGACTTATGAGCAGACATCAGAACAGACCTAACTGAAGAGGATAATCCAGGAGGCCTAGCGATCATGGGATCTAGAGTAGCCAAGTTGTGAGCTTCAAACTGTCCAGGTTCGGATGAGGAACCCCCGATGGGTGTGAAATCAGATTCTGAATGGGATCCAAGATCCAGGGCGGAAGCAAGAAAGTGAGACCAAAGAAAGGGAAACCATACCTGGCGAGGCCAAAATGGGGCAATGGGGATCACTTTGCTCCCCAGTCGACGAACTTTCTGTAGAAACCTCGGAATGCGAGTTACTGGAGGGTAAGCATACAGAAGACTGCGAGGCCAAGCATGGACTAGAGCAACTCTGGGGGATTCGCCCGGCAGGGGGTTCAGAGTGAAAAACTCGCTGCATTTCCCGTTGGAAGGAGATGCGAAGAGATCGCAGCAAGGCTGACCCCACTCCAGGAAGATCTACTCTGCTACTTAAAGATTCAGAGACCACTCGTAAGGCATCAGAATAGTCCGACTTAACCTATCCGCTGGAATGTTGGACCATCCCGGAATGTGCGTTGCGATGAGAAAATGACTGGTGGAGATCGCCCATTCTCACACTCTCATGGCCTTGCAACAAAGGGGATAGGATCTGATCCCTCCCTCTTTGTTGATATACCAGACCACTGATATGTTATCTGACTGAATTGCAATGGTTCCCAGAGGAAGAAAAGCATGAAGGGCCTGCAATGCTAAAAGGACCGCCCTCATCTCTAGAACATTTATGTGCAAGCTGGTCTCTACAGGGGACCACTGGCCTTGGACTGACCTGCCCGAACAATGCCCTCCCCCACCCAGGTTGGGAAGCATCTATGGTTACTGTGGTTTGCATAGTGGCTGGAACAAAGGGTCATCCCTCCAAAATGTCCGGAGAACACATCCACCAGAGAAGGGACAACCGACAGACTCGACTTGAGTTGTATTGTATACGACAATGGAAGTTCCAACAGGGACCATTGTACAACTAGTGTCCACTGTAGAATTCTCATATGTAACTGGGCATACGGGAGGAGTGTTATGATTGCTGCCATTGAACCTAAGGCCCTCAACACTGATTCCACCGATGGGAGATGAGAATGGTAGATCAGAGAGATATGCATCCTCAGGTTTTGTGCTCTCCCCAAGGTCAGTAAGATTTTGCCCTGTAATGTATCTATCCTTACCCCAATGTAGTCTACCACCTGGATAGAATTTAGAAGTGATTTGGATGCGTTGATTGTGATCACCAAATGCAGGGCAAGGTTTAAGAAAATAATCCCTGGTTTGAGAGAGTAGACGCCTGGTGGGAGCAGTGAGGAACCAATCATCCAGGTATGGATAGACCTGAATCCCTTGAAGCCTCAGGTGAGCTGCTACCACTGCAATCACTTTGGTGAACACCCTGGGGGCTGTGTTGAGACCAATGGGTAGGGTTCGAAACTGGTATTGAGTGCCTCCTAGCTGGGAGCGGAGGAACCTCCTGGAGCTTCTGTGCATCGTTATGTAATAGTAAGCATCCTGGAGGTCTAACGAGCACATCCAGTCGCTCTCTTACAGGTATGGCATGATGGACTGTAGTGTGACCATCCGAAATATTTCTTTGGCTATTGACAGGTTCAAGGTAGATAGGTCCAGAATGGGCCTTAAGTCCCCTGTTTTCTTTGGTACCAAAAAGAACCTGGATTAGAAGCCCAATCCAGACTGACATGGGAGGACGGTTTTGATGGCTCGTTTTTCTAGCAGCTTGGAAATTTCCTGTGCTGCTGCCTCTCTTTGAGTGGGTGGTATGTCCAGGAGGTGTTTCGGAGATTTGGGAAGAACCACAAAGAGGATAGAGTATCCTCTGGATATGATCTAAAGCACCCAGTGGTCTGATGCTACGGACTTCCATGCCACCAGGTGCAAGGACAATTGTCCACAGACTGCCTCCAGAGTAGAGCAATCAGGCCGCCACTCAGGGTTGCTGTCCTGGCCTGTCTGAGAACGGTTCTCAAGACCCAAAATTCCTCGGATACCCTCTGCCTCTGGGCCAGGGTCCATTCTGTCCCCTTCTGCCTTTGGGGGAAGAAGAAGAGCCCTGAGTGTCCCGGGAAAACTGTGACTTCTGGAACAACATCTTCTTTTGCCCTCTCTCATTCAAGGAAAAGGACCTTTGAGGGTTCGGAAAGCAGATTCCGACGGCAGACAGTGTCTTCCCATCCTACTCACTCTGGACTAAAGTCTCTTTGACGGTCTTACCAAAGAGAGTAGAGCCATCATAAGGGACAATGGCAAAGGATGCCTTGAAAGGTTCTGAAAACTGACATAGTCTGAGTCAGCCGTTGCACCTCATGGACACGCCAGACCCAGCCGCCCTAGCCACTCCTTCAGTAGCATGTGAAAGGAGTTGCATTGACGTGTTGGAGATTGCTTTCAAAGTGGCCATCCTCACAGAGAATGAGTCCCTGTCCTCCTGCAACATGGACTTAGGGGGAGACAACGCCAGCTCCTTGACCAGGTCACGTTGAAGTCTCATGACATGGGCCAGGTAGTTCAGCGCCTTAATAGAAAAGGTAGCTGAAGCGTAAACCTGCTTCCCTAAGCGGTCCATCATCCGTGACTCTCGATCAGGAGGATGAACCGAGGAACTCTCTTGGGCAAGTTCCTTCTTTATGGCTGCTGCTACCATCATAGCGTCTACAGGGAAGCCCTTGTTCCATGCTGGCCTATCTGAAGTTGGACTCAAGATCTTGTCAGGCCTTTTGGGATTTGGTTCCATAGTGTCTGGCTCCTTCCAGGCCCACGAAGTGACTAGGTCCACCAAGGGATCAGCAGGAAGGGACACCCAGGAAGTAGATGGGCTTGTGCAGAAAGCCTCCAAGAACAAGGACTCGTCAGAAGAAGGTTTGGAGGTGGACCAACCTCCCCACTGGCAAAGAATTTACATGATGTCTCCAAAGGAGACATCCTCGGGAGGTGACCTGGGGGAACTTTCTCCATCATCCAAACACGTATCCTTGGTGAGGGACTCGGGGGAGTCCAAGTGCCGCCTCTTACACATATGCTTGCGAGGCACACCTCTGGTGGGGCTCTCCAGGGGGAACTCGCAAGCCACTTGTTCCTCAGGGGGAACCGTCTGAGGATCCTCATGCACGGGCTGTCCCTCTGGTAAAATGATGGGATTCACAAAAACAGCCGAGGGGGTCGGGGCGGAGTCCAAGGGAATAGTCAGGGGTCTTGATCCAGCAGAGAGACCTCTTTCTACTACACTGAATGCAGAGGGAGAATGAACCTCCTGGGGAACCAATAAGGAGGCTGGTCTCCCTGGGTCCGACGAGAGAGTCGGAGCCGGGCCCGAAGTGGACAGAGCTCAGGGGGAGGGAACTTGGCCCGACAAAGCCAGAGTTGATGAAAAGAGTTCCGCTCCCTCGGATCTGACACTCAAGCTCCAGCTCCGAGAGTGGCTCGGATCTGACATGCCCCAGGCAGCTGTCAGCATTGAGGAAGCACGTACCATTGGCGCCAACCCCCAGACTAAAGCCATCTTCAGATCAGGGTACTCCAAACTCGGTGGGCAGATCAGAGAAGAAGAGATCGGTGTAAAAAAAGGAAGCAAGCTCCCCCCTCCTGAGGGAGAGGGGACTGGCAAGACCCCATCTGGATGTGAGTATGAATGAACCTCCTCATCATCCATTTCGACCTCCGATAAGGACCGCTTGGACGTCAACTAGGCCACGGACTCCGACCTTGCAAGTCGGGGAACCAAGGCCCTATATGGAGAGTGTGTCTCCTCTTGCTCTGGGGAAAATCTCGGAGATCGAGCTGAGGGGAGTCACGGATCCTATGCTGACTCTTAGCAGGTGAAGGGAGGTCTGCAGACCTCTTACATTTCTCAGGCTTGGATTTTGGCTCTCTCTCCTTCTCTCTGCCCTTTTTCCGCTCCACTTCCGCAGGCTTTGAAACGGGAGGTTGAGTCCCAGCCTGGGAGGGAGGAGAAGCAAGGGCCAGAGAGGAAGGCAAAGTGGCCACAGCAGCTGCTGTGACCAAAGCAGAGGACGAGGCAGCCGCCTCAGAAGTGGGAAGAAGGCCTTTCAGGGCCAACTTAGCCTTCCTGTCTCTGATTGCACGCGGGTTAAAACCCGTGCATACAGAGCAGTTGGCACTGAGATGGGCAACGCACAAGCACATTATACAAAGAGTGTGTCCATCTGCTGGGGACAGCTTATGGTCACAATCACTGCACCTTTTAAATATAGGCTTATCAGCCATTAAGACAAGAGATGGAAAACAAGTAGTTTCAGATAGAAAATGAACAGTTTTCCCACTTAAGCCACTCACCACACTCACACACAGAACACACTGAGGGGGGAAGGAGAAGCAAGTACACTAACCACCCAGTTAAACTAAGCTAACAATCACAAAGTTTAAGGGAAGGAGAAGGGGAACCTATACTAACCATTATACTAGAAATATATACAGAAAATGGCTTTCTAAAAGCTTTCAAAAAACCCACTTACTACTTGGAGCTCGAGATCACGATGCTTCAGCTAGCAAACGAGATCTGGGGGTTGGAAGGTAGTGGAGGTGTATTATGGGTAAGGGGAGGAGCTCGGAGCAGATGCTAGTAAGATTGCCGGCTCGGATCCGATACAGATCCGGTATCCCATAGGTTGAAGACCAAATGAAATAAACTACTTCAGATCATATATTCTGCCTTACTGCCATAACTGGGGAAGAAAACTGGTAAATCTATAGATTGGTTTAGGTTTGATTCAGAGCATACCTTTGGTAGAAAGGACGGGTTCATACAGAGACTGACTCTGTCCTTAAGAAACAGCATATTGGGAGGTTTGATAGATGATGCTTGTAGTTCTGAAACATGTCTGGCCAAAGTGATCGCTACTAAGAGAGCCGTTTTCCATGTTAAAAACTTTAGATCACATGATGACGCGAGCTCGAAGGGAGAAAGGATTATGTGAGATAAGACAAAATTTAAATTTCGTGGAGATAGAGGTGGTTTAATGGGTGTTTTTTAATAGATTTCTACCTCTCAAGAAGGCTCTACAAAGTCTGTGGGACATATTTGGACCTCCATCTCCAACATGGAAATTAGAGATTGTGGCTAGATGAATTCAAATGATAGCTGCAGCTGCCCCCTCCTGAAAAAGCTTCGCTAAAAATTCCAGAATGGAAGGTAAGGGTGCAGAAAAAGGGTCAAGATTATCTTCTGAAGCCCAGGAAGAAAATCTTTTCCATTTGTTGAGATATAATCTTCTCATAAACGCTTTGCGAGAAGAAATCAAGATATGTTGTACTGAAGGTGAAAGGTCTGGTAGCCTGGCTATGGCTGGAATTGGAGCAGCCATGCTGCCAACCTGCGGATTTGTAGAGATGGATGGAGCATGTCTGACAGGTGTGTCAGAAGATCTGGAACTGGGTCCAAAATCCTGGGCTCCTCCTGAAGATGAGGCCACAAGAAGGGGAACCAGACTTGATGAGGCCAGTATGGGGCATGAAGTATTAAGGTGCTTCCCAACACATTGGCTTTCTGAAGAATGGTATCAAGTGAAGGGGACGAAAAGCGTATAGGAGACCCAAGGGCCAATTGTGTACAAGTGCTTCCTTGGGGACTTCCTCGGGGAAGGGTATTAGGGCAAAGTAGCAGCTGCATTTGGCTTTCATGGATGTGGCAAAAAGGTCGCAGCCAGGCTGGCCCCATTTCTGGAAAATCATTTCCACTATGTCAAGTTTCAGGGACCACTCGTGGGGCATCAGAATCACCCTGCTGAGTTTGTCTGCTATCACGCTAGATTTCCCCAGGATGTGCATTGCTAACAGAAAAGGTTGGGAAGAGGCTGCCCAGTGCCTCTCGACAAAGGGGGTAAGATCTGGTTCCTCCTTGTTTGTTTACATATCATACAACTGACATATTGTTTGTCTGGATAGCAATTGCTCCAATCAGAAAAGAGTCTTGGAATGCTTGCAACGCAAGAAGCACCACTGTCATCTCTAGGACATGGATGTGCAAGTGGGCCTCGTGATCCTGCCAAGTGCCTTGGACTGTCCTTCCCTGATAATGCCCCAACCCCACCCCCCATCTGGGAAGCATCCGTGGTCACTATGGCTAACAGATGTGGAAGTCTCTCTTGCAAGATTCTGTTAATATGATCTGATGTGACATTGGTAGCTCTTGCATGGACCACTAAGTGAACAGCAGCCACTGTAAGATTCTCATGTGCAGCCGCGCTAATGGAATTATGTTTATCGCTGCTGGCATGATGCCTAGTACTTTTAGAACTGTCCTTGCTGTAACTTTCCTTTTCAGAGGAAGGACTGAGACCTGAAGCCGCAAGGTTTGAACTCTTTCCGGGGGCAGCTTTACCAACATTTTTGTAGTATCTAGAATCTGCGCCTATAAAAATGATATGTTGAGATGGCAGTAAGGCAGATTTTCTTAGTTTATTATGATCCCCAAATGGAAGCAAAGTATCAGGGTGGTGTCTCGTAATACTGATAGTAGATGCTTGGTGGTGGCAGTTAGGAGCCAGTCATCTAGATACAGAAACACTTGGAAACCTAGATGCCTCAGGTGAGCCGTAACTACTGCCATATATTTGGTGAACACTATGGGGGCTGTAGTGAGAACAAAGGGCAGAAATCGAAACTGGCAATGACTGGCTCCCTGCTGAAAGCATAGATGACTGCTGGACGGTCTGTCCATCTTTATGTGGTAGTATGCATTTTGAAGGTCTACAGAGCACATCCAACTGTCTTTTCCCAAAAAAGGAAGTATCGACTGCAGTGTTACCATGCGGAACTTTGTCTTTGTCACAGATTTGTTCAACCTGCTGAGATCCAGTAGAGGTCTCCAGCCCCCAGTTTTCTTTGGAACTAAAATTAACCTCGAGTAAGTTCCGGAATCTATCTGGTCTGTGGAGACCAGTTGGATGACTTTTTTCTAGCAACTTCTGTATCTCTATGGTTGCTTGTTTCCTGTGACTGGGATGTTTTTGATACGTGGGGGTGGAAGGGAAAAGGGTATATAGTAGCCTCTGGATATGATGCTTTGTACCCATTTGTCTTTTATTTATAGCCAGGCATTTGGGCACAAGGATAAGCGACCCCCGACTACCTCCAGAGACGGACAGATGGGCCTCCTTTCAGGAAAGCTGGAAGGGCTTACCAAAGGATTCCCTGTTGCCCTGGTTTTGTGGACTCCCACTGCCTCGAGGTTGGCATCTTCCATTATTGCTTCCCCCTCTGTCCACAGGGGAAGGCTCACAACTTGTTTCTAGGAAAACTCTCTGAGGTTTTCAGAAACACATCTTTCCTCCCTTTTGACCTTT